>NW_005842598.1:322272-323434 GCF_000455745.1 Alligator sinensis | reverse complement strand
ATGTGTTTGTGTAATAACATGAGAATTTTAGTTTTATCAATGCTTAGTAAATTTCTTCCTGTAACTCTTTCAGGGTTATAGACATTTAAGAACTGTACAAACTTCACTTTACGGTTATAAATGAATACAGTTTTAACATGGCCACGGACTGTTTTACTGATAACATAAGACTTTATGGTTTAGTATTATCTGCATTAACACACTCCTAGCTTCTGCAGAGTTTGTGGGTTAGAAAGACCCTGGACGCAGTGTCTAGCTTTCCTAACTTGCTCAACCCCACTTCTGCTCCCGCTCTGAACCCTCCTCATAGTTTCATAGAAGTTAGGGGTCAGAAGGGACCTGAATAGATCATCTAGTCTGACCCCCCGCCACTGGTTGGAGCACACGCTGGGATCACATGACCCCAGACAGGTGTTCATCCAACCTCTTTTTGAATTTACCCAAGGTAGGAGCGAGGACCGCTTCCTCAGGAAGTTGGTTCCAGATCCTAGCTACCCTGACAGTGAAATAGTGCCTCCTAATCTCTAACCTGAACCTATTCTCTAGCAGCTTCTGGCCATTGTTCCTCATCACCCCAGGTGGTGCTGGGGAGAATAGGGCTCTTCCTATTTGCTGCTGATCTCCCCTAATGAGTTTGTAGGCAGCCACAAAATCCCCCCTCAGCCTCCGCTTGCTGAGGCTGAACAGGTTCAGGTCCCTCAGCCTCTCCTCATAGTTGCCTGCCCTGCTGCCTTCCAACCAAGCGGGTGGCCCTCCTCTGAACCGTCTCAAGGCAGGCCATGTCCTTCTTAAAGTACGGTGCCCAGAACTGGACGCAGTACTCCAGTTGAGGCCGGACCAATGTCGCGTAGAGAGGGAATATCACCTCTCTGGACCTGCTTGAGATGCATCTTTGGATGCACGACAAGGTGCGGTTGGCTTTGCTGGCTGCAGTCTGGCATTGCTGGCTCATGTTCATCTTGGAGTCGATAATGACTCCAAGATCCCTTTCTGCCTCTGTGCTCACAAGGGGGGAGCTCCCCAGCTTGTATATATGCTGTGGATTCCTTCTCCCCAGGTTCAGCACCCTGCATTTATCTACATTGAACCCCATCCTATTCTCATCTGCCCACTTCTGTAGTCTGTCTAAATCTAATTGCAGCCTCTCTCTCCCTTCGAGCGT
>NW_005842598.1:313504-322092 GCF_000455745.1 Alligator sinensis | reverse complement strand
TCATAAAAGGCCATCAGGTTGGTCTGGCAGGACCTGCCTTTGATGGACCCATGTTGATTTCCCCTGGGCATGATCTCCCCTGCTGGCCCCTCACAGATGTGCTCCTTAATGATTTTGTCAAGGATTTTCCCCAAGACCGATGTGAGGCTTATGAGCCTATAGTTTTCTGTGTCCTCCTTCCTCCCTTTCTTATAGATGGGGACCACATTAGCTAATTTCCAATCTCCAGGCACCTGGCCCATGGACCACAATCGCTCGTACAGCTGGGCCAGGGGCACAGCAATGACCCCCGCCAGCTCTCTCAACATCCGTGGGTGAAGGGTATCAGGGCCCGCAGATTTGAAAACATCCAGCCCTTCCAGAAGATCCCTAACTACATCTGCGCAGACCCGAGGCCTGGCAGTGCTATCCTCAAGATTGCCCCTACCTGTGGTGGGAGAGCTGTCCTGTTCCCTGTCCAAGAAAACAGAGGCAAAGAACTTGTTAAAGACTTCGGCTTTCTCGTCTGGCATAGCCACAAGGTTACCACTTGAGTCTAACAGGGGGCCTACATTACTTGGTGCCTGCTTCTTACTCCCAGTGTATTTGCAGAAGGACTTTTTGTTGTCCTGCAGAAACAGTTGTCTTTCATGCACATACACACACCTACCACAAAAAATGGAGGGCTCCATGTTCCTAATAATGGTTACATCATCTAGCTCCTGTTGCTCTTATTTAGATAGTGTATTAGCCACCCCTTCTGCTCTAGTGATAAGATCTTCCAAACTCATCTTTAAGTGGATCCCATCCTTTGAGACCACTTATGTCAGTAAGGGTTACAGTATCTGGCTGTTGATGGCCATTTAAAATAATAGCCATATATCCTAAAGCATTGGATTTGTGCCCAGTATTTAAACTCAATGATGAATTAATCAGTCTCCAATTTGTTTTTTAACATCAATATATACCCGGACTGTACATGCAACATACTGCTTAGGAAAGACAAGGACCTAATTTGAATCAGGGGGATTTGACATTGGAAGATGGCATCTAATTTGTGATGTCTAAAGTCCAAATAATGCCATATGACTTCTTACCCATTGTGTTCAAGACTTTAAAGTTTTTAACTTTGCAGTCTCACATATAATGAAAATGAACTATCTTATGCAAGGTCAGTTCTGGGAAGTAACTGCAGGTTATCATTGGACTTGATGTAATGTTGCAGCACCAAAGAATGTTCAGTTGTGTGACAAAGTGATCCCTTATTGGGGCTAGCATATGAAGAATGAAATAGCCATGTACTTTTTTTGTCAGGAGATATGAAAAATGAGCACAGATATTCAAAGGCAAAAAGACAAATAGAGGTTTATACCTCTGGATTTGTGAAAAACGATTTCAAATTTGGATAGTAGGGAAGTCACTAAAATTCCCTTTTTAGTTTTAACACACTGTGCCCCATTTCCCTTTCCTGTGCACTGTTAAACAGTATTGTGTTTCACCCCCACATAGTTACATGTCACTGTTGGATGGTGAGATTCCTATGGTATATACAGCGCATAGTTTGTAAATCACTTCATAGACTTCTCTAGGTTCAGACAGGAGCCAACATGCTGTCTATTGTCTTTGAAATCACTGACTTCACCTGATTTCAGTACAAACTAGTATATGATCAAGACAATAACTAATTAGTAGCATATACCTTCGAGACAATGCTCTAGGATTTGTGCTCAGAATAAATCCTAAAATGTAGCAGCTTAGATATGGTGAAGAGAAAAAAATCTGATATAAAAGCTGACTATAGCCAGCTATGTACATATGTAGAGAATCAACCCCCTGGAATTTTTTAGAGACATGAACTTCCCTCCTGGACACTGCCATGAAGACAAAGAATTGCTTAATGTCTGAACTGAGGTTATCATTAAAATAAAAGATGATCAGTAGACATCAGCTATAAACCATCAAGAAATAGCTTGTGGGTAACCTTTGACACAATTGAGCCTACTTGAAATAAGCCAGGGCTAGATTCATTGCCTTTGGTCAAGCTAGTAGGTGGACTAAAGGTCTCTCCTATTGCTCTTCCCATATCTTACAGTATTAGCTTCTGGGAGGTGAATGTGTTCTGGCTGAGTGATGGAAATGCATTTGGAAGTGTTTTTAAATAGACATTTGTTTTATGTCTGAACAGAATAGGCCAGTCCTAGCAGTGTGATGCTGGGGGTATTTGAAGGATTTTTTAAGACATTTGTCTTCTTTCAGCTTTTAAGAAGTCCATTGTAAACTGATTGTTTCATCTTGAGGAGTATTTTAAACTATACTCTGTGTACAGATCCATGCATCTTCTGGGAAGCTGCAAGACAAATGACATACAAAACCCTCCCTAATTTGACGCAATAACTTTTGTAATTCTGTGGTCTGTTATCAAATTAATCCATATAATTCTCGTGACCCCTGTACTGAATTATGGTGAGTTCCTTCAATGTAATAACACGACTGATACACTGTGATTAGTTTTTTGCTTCCAAGGGCCTGTCCCTAAGAGTTGCCGGACATCTGCATTACATGGAAACTACAAGTGCTCAGTGTCTCACAAAATCAAGCTGTAGGTCTTATTAATGAATCCAGTGGTTAGTTCTTTGGGGCCTACTTCCATCAATGGAAAGCGGGAGTAAGATCTAAATGTGGCCTGTTGCCTCTCACCATAAGGGTAAAATTTGGCTGAAAACCACTTCTTTATTGTCTGTTGTTTTTGTATCCTGTCACTAGCACTACTGAATAAAAATATAACTACAGTTTATTTCCATTTCAAAAGGTTTTGATTACTAGGATAGTTTAAAATAATGTGTTTCTTTATATATTAGAACATTGCCTCAACTTAAGAGACTGTAAACTGGTGGAGCTAAACAGCCAAAAGGCATACATTTGATTTATGCCCCACTTTAATACCTCTTAACATTGCCAGAGTGATGTAAAGGCAGGTTAGTGTAAGTGAGCATCGTGTAGATCAGAAGCATTATCTCCAGTATGCAGCTAGAGAACTAAGACTCAAAGGCTGCTTGCAGATGTGAACACCCACTTCTCCCCCGTGCGCTTTACCAGAAAAAAGTAGTGTATTAGTTTGACCCAGCCTCTGCAGTGTATAGATTGAGCACTTCAGCAGGGCTTTTTGGCACTTTCATCTAATAGCTGATTCAATCAGCTATTAGATAAAAGTGCAAAAAAAGTCCTACTAAAGCGCCTAATCTATACAGATGCTGCAGAGCCAGGTCTAACTAATTCGCTGCCTCTTCTGGGCATGTGTTAGCTTGGTGCAAGAGCACACCAAGTTTAAAGTAAAGCACATTTTTTTTTTCCCCGTCTGCAAGCAGCCAAAGAGATCACCCTGCACTGGTAGTAATTGGTTACACCAATGAAACTTACTTGAGTGCAGTTTGGTTTTGGTAGCATTTTGCATCCGCTTCTCACTAATATAAATGACTTCACACTGTGCAGTATGACAGAAAAATCAGGCCCTCAGTGACTTATCCAAGACCCTAAAAGAAGTTTGTGTTTAATTAGGACATGAACCTAGATTTTTTTAAAGCTTCTATGTGAACCTTAATCCCCA
Source organism: Alligator sinensis (assembly GCF_000455745.1). Classification (NCBI taxonomy): domain Eukaryota; kingdom Metazoa; phylum Chordata; order Crocodylia; family Alligatoridae; genus Alligator; species Alligator sinensis. Next base: position 318,509 of record NW_005842598.1, on the reverse strand, counting down.
AACCATCTTTCCTCTTCCTTCAATTTTATCTCTCTGATGCCCTCAATTTCTGAGAGAGGGCTGCACCCTGCCCCGCAGTGAGAGAGCAGTAAGTAAACTGTGACTCCTGTATGGTTCCAACAGCAGATATCAGTATAAAGGATTAGGACAATCTAGCCTCTTCTTGCTTGCAGGGACATATCTGAGTTTTGTGTTGATAGGTTACCTTTAAAAACTATTAGTTTGAAAAATAAATTGTCAGCCAGTTAGTTTCTACCGTTAGAAAGCATATTTTGACACTTGTTTCATAGAGCTGTACATATCAATAAATAAAAACGTTATTGTCTACCAGTGCACAGCATACTCTGTTGTATATGTAGCTGCCTGTGTGTTGATGCAAAATCTGCCTGGACTACCTAGAGATATACAAAGTCAGAGGAAACATGGGTGGTTTTTGAAAAGGAATTTCTTAGTCCATTGTGAGTTGTCCAAGCTGTTTGAATTTTTTTTTCTTTAAAGCTCTTTTGACTCATTTCTTCTAAAGTTTTCCGCAGCTGTTTTCTTCTGAATTCTAGGTTTCATACAGCACTTTTACTTCTCTTAGATGACCGCAGCAGGATAAAGGGTCTGTTGCTAATTTGTTTTGATGCAGTGTGCTTTGGTCTGTCTTCTTTTTTAAATTAATTCCTTTTGCAGGTTTGGGGTTGAGGTGCTGGTGTGCTCCCAGCATAGGTGTCATCCACAACAGAGAGGAGGTGGTAGACTTTGATCAGCATGGCTTCTGTTTTCTTGTTGTTCATTTAAAATGTACCAGTTTGTAATGCTGTTTGGCTTTGTGGGTTCTTGTTTTATTTCTTTCCAGGTCCTTCCCATCCTTTCGAGTTTTGTTGTTTTCTAGTTCATTGCTGTTCATTTTGCTTAGCAGTTCCTGGGTATTATTAGCCCGAGGGGGGTAGGCTGCTGAGTTCAATTTAGGCAGGAAACCAAATCCAGTATAAAGTCTAACTCCTTTTTTATTCATGCTTTAGGCAGACAGGGAATGTACGTTATTAAGAATAGGACACTGAAAGTCAAGATTCTGGGTGCTGTATCCAGGATTGTTATAATAAGGATTAAAAAAAAATAACCAAGGTATATTGGAAGGGATGTAAACCCTTATGCTTCAGGGCATAAACTAATCTCTAACTAATGGGAGTTAGGAAGAATATTTCCTAGAACAAGCTATTTTGTATTTCCTTACTGTTTCTCACTCCCACTTCTGAAGTTGCTAATATTGGGTCCTGTAGGGGACAGCATCTTGAACCACAGCATTGTTCTTCCAGACTCTGCTCCATAGCTGCTGTATGAGAATAGGAAAGTCACTCAGGCTCCATCTAGATGTTACACTTAAGGCATAATTAACCAGTTAATCACAACTTAAGTGGTCACCCAGCCACCCATTCAATCAATTAATGATGTGATAAAAAGAGAAATAAGCTACAAAGTTTATTCCACAAAATAAGTCTAATAATTTTGTAGTTGCTTCCTGTCACCCCATTAATTGAACATGTGGTCAGGAGCCCCTGTGCCTGGAAGCGCCATCAGCTGATCATTGCTCCCACTTGGGGGGGGGCACCCATGTGCACCCCTAGCCTGGGAGCTCCCAGCTGACAAGACTCCCAGCTGTGGGGCACTCCATGCACCCCCACAGCTGAGAGATTGCAGCAGCTGTGGTCTCCCAGCTGTAGGGACCCCTGCGGTATTCCCATGCCTAGGAACCCAGGTCAGCTGATGGGGCTCCCAGCTGTGGGAGTGTATGATGCACCCTTGTGGCTGGGAGAGCTTACTTTTTGCCAGTACTGGGGGAGCCCAGGATTGGGCTTCTCCTACACTGGCAGTAAGGCACAATGGCATCTAATGCATGATCCATACAAGCCCCACAGTCGCACCTCCTGCCAACGCACATGTGACATGGCAGGAGGCACGATTGTCTGGGTCATGCATTACATCCCATCTTGTCATTACCTGCTTATGCCGAAGGTCCCTTAACCACTTGGTGCCTCAGTCTTCTGTATTGTAAAATAAGGATAATGATACAGGCACATTGTGAGCTTTACTTCATGAATATTTGTGCCAAGCTTTGAAAATGATTTTTTACTTATACTCCTTGCCACATATTTCAGCAAAGGATTGGGGGGCGGGGGGAGGACGACGACAAACCATTAATTCTGGAGAGATTTCTATTCTCTTTTAACTGTATGATCTTCTTGTGGCACATTTATTTCATATGAAATGACTGCTATTGTTAAAGGCATGGAAAATTGGGTCTTGGCCTCCCCTGATGACTTCTGGTAACTTTGTCAAACCTTCCTGACCTGTGCCTTGATTTCTGTTTAGCAACTACCTTGAACCTAGTTAGGAAAGAACTTCATGAATAGCAGTGCTGGTGTGGGAAATACAGCTGAATTACATTTTAATTATTAGGAATTAAAAGCTACCCCCATCTGGGACAAGGTACAAGTAAGCCCCAAGTGCTAACTAAACTCACTTCACTTGGTCATTACATCTCTTCCACATCTATCTTTTTCTCAGTATGAGTCTGTCGTGGAGTCCTACTATGGGGGTAATTTGTACGGTACTAGTGCAGCTTTGTCTGCCTTCTGGGAGTGCCCCCTTAAACCAGCCCAGGCATGGCATCTGAAGAAGAGAGAGAAGCCCTGGCTTCTTCTCAATCTGAGACCCTGACCTTTCAGTCATCAGCCTTCCCTTCTTGTCCATGGCCCTGACTCAAGGAACTAGCTTTTAGTTCATGTCCTGAGAGAGGGTCTTTCTCTTGTTGAAGTTCCAAGGAACAAAGCAGATGGTCTTTCTTCAGTAAAGGCCTGCATTGGGGCATAAGGTCACCCAGCTAGAAGTTCTCTGCCCCTCCAAATGATAAGCAGTCCCTCTGTCCATAATCCAGCCTGCACAGGGACATGAGTACCTCAAAGTTAGCTTAGCTGTTCTCTTTGCAGGCTATACAGCCAAGCTCTAAAGCTGTTCTGCTGTCTTTAGACTCTAGCCTGTCCCATCCCAACCAGCTAGGCATTCTGCTAGTGTACCCTTCCCTGACCCTGCCATGCTTAGCTCCTTCAGCTTCCCTGGAATCCCCCTATATGTCTCCCATCCCCACCTTGTTGATGTGTCAGTAGGGTTGACAACCTTGGTTTCACTGTCTTTTTAACCCATTCTTCCCCTTTGTATAGCCAAGGGAAACTGAGGCACACAACAGTATAGCAACATGAACAAATTTAAAACCAAAATATTACATTATAACCCATATGCCACCATAGAGCCTCCCACTCCCAGGATATACTCGGGAGGGGCCTTAGTGATGTTTTCTTTCCTTACGCAAGACCTAAAGAATCGGGCAGATGTTATATTTTGTTTTCACTCATGACATGCTGACCAGTGGGAACTTACATTTTCATACGGATGCACAAGCAAATATTAAAGGACTTTATGCTTGTAATTCTGCCTCTGGTTGTACTGAAAGCTCACCTGCTTCAGCGTAAAGGTGGCTGTTAGGAAGCATCGCTCCTGCTCACTTCACTCCGGGAAAACAAGTTGCACAAATGGCAGAGTAATGAAAATTAAAGCATTGTTATTTATGCTGACAATGGGTGAACATTATGTTAGAAATCTGAGTCCAGTTAGGATAAGCATCCACAAGTCAGAATGTTTACCTAAAGTTTGCTCCATCTAAACCTCCCCTGTGAGCAAAACTCTCCGGTGGCTATCTCATCAGAATAGGTTTCTTTGCATATCCCTGGTGCTTGTGCTTGCATCTCATGAAGTGATTTCAGAAGGATAGCTGGTTTCCTGATGGCCCCATAAAAAGCAAGAAGATGGAAATGCAAATGGTGGAAAGGGGAGGGGAGTGGGTGCATTTCAGAGCCTAAATGAGTCGGTTCAGTCTCAAGTAAACAAAAATTATTTTTTTTACACATACTGGGTTACTGTCACCAACCACTATGTGGGCTGTTTCCAGCTTAGGAGCCCCAAAATCTTAGGGTGCCTATACATGAGCAGTGAGACTGCTCCGACATGTTGTAGTTACAGTGTGTCAGAGCAGGCTTGATTAACTGGATGGCTGATCTTCTAGATAGGGCTTGAAACTAAGATTGCTGGGGCATGGGGAAACATTGACTGGAGCATACCCAGGGGCCGACATACAAGAAGATCTGTAGATGGGGACTCTAGGAGTGCCCCTCTTGCAGGAGCTGAGGGAATAGTTCTCCTTCAGCGTGACAGGAAGTTGAGGGTCTCAGTTGGAGAACTTGGGTGCCTGTACACTAATGCCAGGAACATGGGGAACAAGCAGGAGGAGCTAGCCCTCCTACTCTCCAGTGAGCAGTACGATCTAGTAGGGATTTCAGAAACCTGGTGGGACTCCTCACATGTTTGGAATGTAGCCATAGAGATCTATACCCTGTACGGAAGGGACTGAATAGGAAAGAAAGATGGAGGTGTAGCTGTATGTGAGGGAGCAGTACACCTCCTTGGAGGCCAACATCAGCTCCAAAGAAGAATGGTTTGAAACCCTCTGGATCAAACTGCAGGGTGGAGGGTCAGCGAGAAAGACCTAACTGTAGGTGTGTACTACAGACCACCAAACCAGGGGGGTGAGCTCGATCTGGAGTTCTCTCAAAAAATGACAGAGGCCGTGAGTGCATGGGACATGGTCATCATAGGCGACTTCAATTATTCAAACATTTCTTGGAAGGAACATTCAGCCAAGTCAGATTGGTTGTGTTCCTTCCTGTCCTGCATCAAAGAGCTCTTCCTGACTCAGGAGGTGTACAGGCCAACCAGAGGTAATGCTCTCCTAGACTTAGTCTTGGCCAAAGGAGATGATCTGGTGACCAACTTGAAAATAGAGAGCAATCTGAGTGACAGCAAGGAGCCATCATGTTTACTGCCTGTCACAAAGCAGGCAAATTAGATAGCAGAATTGAAGTCTTGGACTTCAAAAATGCAAATGTCAACAAGCTCAGGACAATAGTAG
>NW_005842598.1:311302-313494 GCF_000455745.1 Alligator sinensis | reverse complement strand
GGGAAAGTGGTGTGGGACTAGGGACCAAAGGCAAAAGGAATGCATGAAGAGTGGTTGTTCCTTAAGGACACAATACTTGAAGAACAAAGAAAGTCCATTCCCATGTGGAGGAAAGGTAGCTAAAGGGCTGGAAAGCCTTTTTGGCTAAACCAGGAAATCATGGTCCTCTTAAAAAGGAAGAAAGATGTGTACAAACAATGCAAGCTTGGGACAGTCCCCAAGGAGGACTATACAACAATGGTAGCCAGCGACTGAACTTAAATTAGCAATGGAAATAAAGGACAACAGGAAGTCCTTCTTTACGTATGTAGGGAATAGGAGGAAAACAAACGGGAGTGTGGGGTCATTGCTCAACAACTCAGGACAGCTGGCTACTGACACTCAGAAAAAAACTGAACGCCTGAATGGCTACTTTGCTTTGGTATTTCATCGGGCCAAAGGGAAAATCATTCCAGATAGGGCACAGAATGGGCATGGCTAGAATGACCGCCTTTCTACTATTGACATTGAACTGGTGCGTGATTGATTTTAAAAAAATAGACATATATAAGTCAGCAGGACCGGATGAACTTCATCCAAGAGTGCTGAAAAAGCTGGCCAAAGTTATTGCAGAAGTCTTGGTGAAACTTCCAAAACTCATGGCACTCCGGAGAGGTCCCTGAGACCTGGAAGAGGGCCAATGTTGTGCCCATCTTCAAGAAGAGGAGGAGAGAGGACCCAGGTAACTATAGGCTAATTAGCCTAACTTCTATCCCAGGGAAAATCCTGGAAAAATTCATCAAGGAGTCTATGTGCAATATGCTTGCAGAAGGTAGGATTCTGAACAACAGCCAGCATGGCTTCATCGCAGGCCGGTCTTGTTTTACCAATTTCATCTCCTTCTATGACCAGGTAACTCACCACCTGAATAAGAGAGAGGAGGGTGACATTGTATACCTTGATTTCCAAAAGGCCTTTGATCTGGTATCCCTTGATGTTCTCATGGGAAAATTGGAGGATTGTGGGCTTAACTGCTCATCAGTCAGGTGGGTAGGAAGCTGGCTACAGGTCAGGACCCAGAGAGTTCTAATGATCTATGTTGTCCTGGTGAGAAGTGGCCAGTGGTGTCTCTCAAGGGTCAGTGCTTGGTCCAGTTCTTTTCAATATCTTTATCAATGATTTGGATGTGGGGGTGAAGAGCTCACTGGACAAGTTCACAGACAACACTGAGTTATGGGGGAGTGTAGTCACGCTTGAAGATAGGCTGCAGATACTGGCAGACCTAGACTGGCTAGCAAGTTGGGTGGATTGGAACCAGATGAAGTTCAGCGTCAATCAATGTAAAGTGCTCCACCTGGTGAACAATTCCCTACATACCTACAGGCTCGGCAGCACCAAACTGACCAGCACCACGACTGAAAGGGACCTAGAGGTAATAATAAACCACAGTATGAATATGAGCCATCAGTGCTATGCTGTAGCCATCAGGGCAAATAGTACTGTGGCATGCATCAATCGATGCATCTCTAGCAAAACCAAGGACGTTTTTCTTCTGCTTTACTCAGCATTGGTGAGAGTGCAGCTGGAATATTGCGTCCAGTTCTGGGGGCTGCACTTCAACAAGAACATGGAAAAGCTTGAGAGAGTCCAGAGAAGGGCCACCCGTATGATCAGAGACTTGCATGGCAAGCAATACAAGGAAAGGCTGAGGGACCTGGGACTCTTCAGCCTAAAAAAGAGAAGGCTGACAGGGGACTTGGTACAGGCTTACCACTATATCAGGGGAATACATAAGGGGCCAGGGCACCCTTGGGGAAAACCAGGAGTAATGGCCACAAACTCCTGGGAGACCATTGCAGGCTTAACACTCGGAAAAATTTCTTCACATTTAGAGTGTCCAGACTGTGGAATAGGCTCCCTCCAGAGGTGGTGCAATCACTTACCCTAGAAATCTTCAAGTGCAGACTGGACAGCCACCTTGCTGGGGGCACCTGACCCCAGTTGTCTTTCCTGCCTAGTACAGGGGGACTGGACCCCATGATCTTGCAAGGTCCCTTCCAGCCCTTACAATCATTAATCTATTAATTGAGTTTGCTGGCACATGGTAATTACCGTGCTCCAGCAGTCTTCAACATCTCACGTATCAGCATCCCTGCACTTAAAAGTGGCAGGGGGGGGGGGTTTACTTATAGACCACTAATGAGGTAGTTTGA
>NW_005842598.1:308417-311241 GCF_000455745.1 Alligator sinensis | reverse complement strand
CGGTTCTCAGAGCGTGCCCTTCCCCTGCCCCCAACTCCTGGAGCACATGTATAAATGCCTGTAGATCCCAGGCCAGGGATCACACTTTCCCAAGGCCTTTAGAGCTTTTTTCCAGATTTTTGTATTTACAGTCAGCCCAACTGGTAAGGATGAAGTCCTGCCTCAGATCAGATTTTATTGCATATGGGCAGAAGAAGATTTTGCCTTTAGATTGCTTGGATTTGGAAATGTTTCCCACACTGCTCATGGGTTCATACATTTCCTCACCAGGCTCCCCATGTACTTCCTGTCATGTTCCTATGACACTAAAACTATGTTCTGTGGCTTAGCACAGGGGTGCCAAACTCATGTAATGTCTCAGGCCACATTCAGATGGTGGGGTTCCTTGTAGCCTGGATCTAGCTCAGGTTACCATATGTCTGGGTTTTCCCAGACATGTCCTTTTTTTTGGACCTCTGTGCTGCATCCAGGTGGGTTTTTTTTTTAAAAAAGAGCAAATGTCTGGGTTTTCTGCTGTCCCAGACTGGCTGCTTCAGGCTGGGAGTAGTGGGCAAGGTGATTGGTTGTTGGGGATCATGTGCTCCCCGCACAGGCTCAGGCAAGCCAGCAAGAGAGAGAGTGTGTGTGTGTGTGTGTAAGCAGCAGGGCTGGGCAGGGTACAGGGGTCTGTGGGTCGGGAGTGCAGGGCACCAGTAGGGCTGGGGTGCAGAGGCTGTGGGTCCAGAGTGCGGGACACCGGCAGAGCTGGGGGGTAGGACAGGGGGCTGTGGGTCAGGAGTGAGGGGCACTGGCAGGGGGGCAGAGGGCTGCAGATCAGGAGTGAAGGGCACGGGATGGGTGACTGTGGGTTCGGTGTGTACGGCATTGGCAGTGCCAGGGGGCTGCAGGTCAGGAGTGAGGGGCACCAGCAAGGGGTGAGGGGCAGGGTACTGTTGTTTGGGAGTGAGGGGCACAAGCAGGACTGGGGTCAGTGGGTCTGGAGTGAAGGGCAGCAGCAGCGTGGAGGGGGGGAGCATGTGGCTTGTCAGTGAGGGGCAACAGAATGGGCAGGCGCAGGGCACTGCTGCCCCGCATTAAATTCTTCCCCCCCCCGCCAACAGGTGTCCTCTTTTTTGGACCTGGGAATATGGTAACCCTAGGCATGCAGTTTCTCTGCCTTGAGGACTATGGTGCCTCCAGCTATGGGCCACATAGCAGTTCCAATTCAGGGTATGCAGTGTCTCTGGCTCTGGTGTGGGATAAGTGGTGGCCTTAGCCCATCCAAAGATCATGTCCATGAGGACTTATGGACTCTGAATTCTGCAGAGCAGATGGAGTGCCTCCATGGGCCAGATGTAGCCCCATGAGGGGCTGTATGTTTGACCAGGCTGTATGTTTGACACCCCTGGTCTAGCAGGCCTCTGTGAGGTTTTGAAGCATTCTATATTTTCCTCCACACCCAAACAGAGTACAGACACACTAATGACATTACAGTCAGGGTTTCCACTCTGTGGACGGAAAGCAGGATTTGCCTGCAAGCTGTCCAACAAGCTCCTCTCTTGTTCTCCCCATGTCTGTTTATGAATTGTGTATAAAATGCTTGGAAACTAAGATACCAGACACAAAAGGGAAACAACATAGCAACTCTCCATCCTAGAAGAATAGCATATGGAATAGACAAGAGAAAAGCTCAGAGTTTCCAGGTAGCCAAGCAGGTCATTGTACTTGGAGACCATATTCACACCAAGGTAGCCAGACTTCATGCAAATGGAACAAAAGAAGGGGAAGGTGGTGGGGAGAGGAGGAATTAGAGCTGAAAAATTTAAATCAGCATTTTGTTATTTGTGTGGCTTCAAACTGGCTTACTAAGACAAACTGTAAAGGACAGATAAAGTGCAACATGGAATTAAATAACTGCATAAGTTCATAGCAGCCTAGCATGTGTTCTACCTGCAGCATAATTCACTTCAAAAAGGGCAAAAAAGAGAAATGAGATGAACAACCAAAAAAACCTGCAGACATGCAGCAAAATTGTAGACTGACAAAACCAGAAAACTAAACTTGACACAAGAGATATTAGACTCTTTGCAGTAGAGGGTAAGGGTGGAATTAAGCCATAGTCAGGACTTAGACAGCAGAAGAATGCCTGTCAAAGAATTGTGGCTTTGTTCACACCCAGCTAATGAAAGAATCCATTGAGGACCGAGGGCCCTTGCTTCCAATGAAATACAGGGTCAAACTCTTATGGACTTCAGTGGGACTCAAAAGGGCACATCTACAAGTGTGCAGGACATTTAGTACTTGCTGTTACTACTGCTGTTACTGCGCAGTCCTGGTGCTGCACAGGTTGTTTCTGATGCTATTGCGCAGTAGCATTTGCATCAGGGTTTCATGCCTGCCAATGCTAGGTCGCCATAGCAACAAGCTACGGCGATGTAGTTTGTTGCTACAGTGACGTAGCCTTGTCATGTAGATACACCCAAAGAGATGTGGCTCAAAGAGAAGCAAAATCGGTATATAAATGTGGAAAACTGGATTTTGCCACCAAATAAAACTCTCCATTCACAGTCCTTGGTTGTAGAACAGCCACAAATTTAGGCCTCCGTTGTGCCTACATTGTTGGGGTAGTGGAGAGTAGCATTACTGCAGAGGGAGCTGTTGGAGGAATTAGGACTCCTTCCGATACAACTCTGTGTAATGGGTGAGTTCTGTGGATGTCTGCATTTACCTATACTATACTTATTCCATCTTCTCTTAGGCTGAAAGCAAAGGTCAGCATGCTTGCTCTCTTCCCATCCACTCCAGGTAGAGACAGGGCTGATAGTCTGTCCCAAAATTCTCTTAT
>NW_005842598.1:305852-308407 GCF_000455745.1 Alligator sinensis | reverse complement strand
GGAAAGAGGGAATGAGCCAGAGGGGATGAGTGCCCCAAGGAATGACTTCATCAGGAACACTCAAAATCCTAAGAATAGTTCTGGAAATCAGGAGCCAACCCTGATTGCTTTGGGGATTCAGTAACTCCTGCGTCCTGCTCACTAGAGATTAATTTGATTTAATTGAATTTTGGCTAGTTCCATAGGCAGGGCCTCCACAAGACTTTGCAGCTGATGTCTCATCAAGGCTTCTCAAATTGTTGGTCAAAGGCTGACTTAAGCTTGTGCCCTTTTAAATCATATTCAGTAACAAAGAGGAATGGAAGCACAAGCATCTCAAGAACAGCGCATGCCTACCTTGTGCATACCTCACCATCCTGCCTCAGTTTGTTCCTGAAAGTGATGCCCTAAAAGTAGAACCCAGAGGAATAATAGCCTAGGGCAAGGCAGCACCATCCATTTTCTGTAATTCCAAGAGTAGGATTCAGGGAATACCAGCAGTGATTGGAAATGCCAGCTTTGGTTGGAGAATTCAGGTCAGACCCGTACATCTTCTAGCCCCTGACAACTAATACACCCAACAAAACAACACAATAAATAAATAGGCATTTACACTTGATTGAGGGGTCAAAAATTGATAGCAATAATTTGTTTCAGGAGTAAAAAGAAACTCAGTCTGAACTTTACTTGCAGCTGTTGCACATTAATGAACAGCATATGCAGTGTGCAGGGCCAGAGAGGTAGAGGACAGCTTTGTTCTAATATTCCTCTAGGATTTTCTTGTTGGTGCCTTTCTCTCCACTGCCTGATAGAGTCTAGTTATGTCCTGTCTTCCATCCTTCTATACTGCAACTGTTAGTTTTACATTCAGACTCAGTGACTTTTGTACATCTAAAGCATAAGCCTGCTCTTCTGTGACTTTAAACTTCTGCTGTTTTAATGCTCAGAACATGACTGGGTGTCTGTCTATCCATTTTCTTCCCTTTCTTTCTGTGGGTCTGCTGTGTAGATGCATAAATTTCTACCTCTGGAGGAAGGGATGCATTATTCTTAATCAAAACTTGAGAAGGTGGCGGGAGGAGGTGCAGCTGCAGATGAACATTATCTAATTCAGCCATCCTGTCATGTGAACATCTCTGCTTAATTTAATACAATTATTTCATCAGTGAGGATAATATCAGCAGCATGATTCATTTATACAACATGTTTCACAACTGCCTTTACCTCTCGGCTCTTATCATCATTACTGATAATTTTACAATGAGTGACTGTGGGGGGAAAAGCTGCCATTATCTTTCTGTGTGTGGACAACTGTAGTCTCAGGGGGTAGTGATTGTTGAAGGGGATGTGTGTGCGTGTGTGTTCATGCAATAGCACCTCTGTTATTGATATGTTTTGGTTAGACGTTTCTGGATAAACAGGACACTGAATGGATAAGCCACTGCCTGGCTCTGTTGCTCAGTATGCAACAATAGCATCCTTGTCTTCTGCCCCAGACATTCCAGTAAGTGCTCCATATTTTGCATTTCTGTTGAAATGAAGATCTCCATGAAACAGAAACAGTGTGAGGGAGTGAGTCTGTGGTTTTGTTTCTGGAGAGATGGGAGATGCATTCTTGGAGAAGCCCTTTATCTGGCTTCTTGGGGAATGTGTTCCCAGAGGTTGTGAAAAGCTTCTTTAGCAGAGCGCACTAGGTTATGCTTATGCCAGGTCATTGAAGCACATTTGTACGGTCAGTCAGATGATGTACACTAGTTCATGATTTTGTAATAAACTGTACAACCTAGACCTTTTAGTTTGTGCTGTTGTGTGAGGCAGTGCTTGGATTTAAAGAAGAACTAACTGATTCCATAACTGTATGTTAGTTGTAGATTAACCTGTAAAATAAGCAAAGAAGCTCAATTAAGAAAATCCAAATGAATATCTTTGATTTTTTTCCCCACTGGTGTTGATCCTTTTCTGAGAATGATGCACTCCTCTAGGTCAGCTCTCTTTCATTCAGTTCCCACCATATGAAGTGACATTACTTGTATAAACTGCTTCTGAGAGACTCAGGAAATCATACCCCATCCCTATGCAGGCAAATATCCAATTGGTTTCAGTGGGGCTTTTGCCTAAGGGCTGAATAGAGACTGTAGGATCTGTACCATGGAAACATGAGGGAAATCCTCATTACGATTGGCTATTTAATGGCACAGTTATGGCAACTTTGGGAGCTGGGATTCCTAAGTTCTATTTAAGACTGCCACTGACATCTTGCATAACTTTGAGCAAGTCTTTTGGTTTCTATCCACCTTATTTTTCTCACCTGTATTCATATTATTGAAATAACAATTTACATTTGCAGAGGGCCATATAAATATTATAACATGGGCAAGGAGCAGGCATAACCTGCAAGGAGCATTTTGCTTAATTAAATGATGTTTGTAAAACACCTAGAAATTCTCAGAAGGCAGCTTTGTTCTACTTAACCCTTATGCTTCAGTTGAAAAACTCAAAGCTCTTCAAATCCAGCTGGTTCCAAGAAGCAAAATTCAGATCTTGGAAACTGAATATCTTTCCCTCCCCTGCATCAC
>NW_005842598.1:298102-305821 GCF_000455745.1 Alligator sinensis | reverse complement strand
CCCCCCAAACAGTATAGTTCAGGCAGTTTCAGGTCTGCATTTTTGCTTTTACTCTTTACAAGCCTCAGGACTGGGTGCATAAATTTAGATCAGATGTAGGATCTGACATTCCCTCAGCCCCATATTTAATGAGGTTTTGGTATGGTTAATGTTAGTCTTTCATCCAAGGAAAGCAAAACACAAAGTCTTGTGTGAAAGAGGTACTGTATTAGTACCACCATGGCACATGGGACTGAATCTCCATAACAATGCATTGGTCCTGCTGTGTGCACTTCATTTTAGCAGGCTTCGTGGCATGTTTTTGTTTCTGCTTTATTCTCCAAATGTATTTCTTAATTTTTTGTTTTGTTTTGTTAACTAAACATGCCACTTTTTAAAGGAAACATTTCATAACCTTTAATCGAGATCATATTTTACTTTCATCACATCTGTGTTTATATTATTACAAGCCTTTTGGGTCTTAATGTCTTCTGCTCTAAGCATTAATCGTTTCAGCTGATACATAAATAAATGTTTGACTTTGTTAACTCTTTTAAAAAATGGTCTGCTCTTATCAGTGGCATCTTAGAATAACTTTGTGTGTCAAAAAAAAAGGCAGAGGACAAAACAATTCTGGATTTCCACCAATAAAAGTAAGTGTGGGGATCAGTGCTGGACTCTGATCCCTCTAGGAAAAAAAATCTCTTTTGCCTTACAGTTACAGTCTACTTCAACTAAACATATTAGATTTAATGTTTATTTTCCCTGTGTCCCTTTTCACTGCCAAAGGGTTTAATGGGCCTTTGGTACAAATGAGAATTAGTCCCAATAATATATAACAAGGCAACCTAATACTGTACTAGTTAAAAAATAATACTGTACTTTTTAAAATACTGTACTAGTTAAAACCTAATATTGTGCTAGTTAAAAAAATAATGGTAGAAGACTAAATGCCAAGCTCTTGTCTCATTTATGCTGGTGTAAATCTATAATGAAGTTAATGCAGTTCTTCCAGATTTTAACTGTAGGGTAGAATCTGGTCCAAACCATTTTGAAATTTATGTATGCAAGCAGGTTAAGAGTAAAGTGGTTCTCTGATTATTGAACTAGGGTTATAATGGAGATCCTCACACTTAATACCACTGTACATTATGTCCTCCCCTGAAAATATTTGTTATGTATGAGATCCTTGCCTGGTGTAAATTGGCATAGCTTCAGTGGATTCAGTGGAACTACTTCAATGTATACAATCTCAGGATCCAACTTGGACTAGATTTTCAATGGCGCTGCAGGTTGAATGTGGGTTTTAGAAGGTTCTTTGAAATATTATGAAATCCAAACATGGAAATAATATCACATTGTAAATACATGTAATAGCTCAAAACTGTTTACTCATTCCTCTGTATTCCTATACAAGCCTGTGTGACCTCTGATTAATTTACCATTAGCCTGAACACACAATGAAAATGAATGAAGAGACAATTTGGAATGACATTTATCAGCTCTGGAACTGTCAACTTCTATTATTTCCACAAGGCCTTGCACTTCTTGGCTCCAGAGAAAGCTGTGCTGACTAGAATGAAGACGAGCATTCTTAGCACCAGGAAAGCTGCAACACAAACAGCTTCATCACTGGATGCCTTGGACAGAGAGACCACCTACTCCATTTCCAACTTATATTATATAAGACATAAAAAATTAAAACCATTCTTTAGTGAACTAATACAAAACCTTGTACATTACACTGTATAAAAAAAGTAGAAGAAAAAGATGGAAAGCTCTTTGGGACTAGATAGCCAGCTGCTGATGATACAGTGGCATGGCAAAAACCCCTGAAATTCTAGGGCAGTGATTCTCAACCAGGGTGTTGTAGCATCCTGAGGTGCCTTGAAATCCTTTCAAGGGTGCCTCATGGTGCCATGCAATGTTAGCACTGTCAGGTGTGCAAACATGATTCATTGATTCACAAGATAAATCAAGAGCTTTCAAATGGGAATTCATAGTGTTAAAACATTCTGATCTGGTGTGGTCTTTTTGAGTGCTGTGCAGCAAAAGAATTGCTTTATTACTCTTCTGTAGTCAAAAATGGGAAAATGAACTGGCATAAGTGCCTTGAGTCTAAAAGTATTCAGAATTACTGCTTTAGGATGCAAATTTCAATCCAACCTAGATTGAAGGTGAAGGTAAACCATTCCCATATGAGGGCTGTTTGGTGGCCTGTATGAAAGAAGGCAATGGTCTCAGTCAGGTTTCTAGTGTAAAGGCAGCACATTGCACAGTTCAACTAATTAAAACCTTTTTAGACTGAATGGAGAAAAGCTAGTAGGGAGGTTTGCACTACTTGTATTCTCTTCTGGGTAGCCAGGGATGCTCGTCTACACACTTCCTTAACATGAAGTTGTTGGATTTGTTGGTTAATTTTTAGGTGGTGCTTTCTGATGAAGTATTCCTGTATAGATCGTTCACCAACACAATTACACTATTGTTTTCTATTGAAAACATTGGAACATTAGGATAAACCCTATTCTAGTTTGCAACACAGTTATTTAATCATATTCCGATATGAACATCTGTCTCAGGACTGGATTTATATTTCTTGATTTTAAGGAAAGCAGGTTCTTTTCCAATCAAAAAAATGTTTATTAAACCGGGTAAACTTTTCAAAAGCAAGCAAGGGACTTACAAACTTGTGTTTTGTGGCAAGTCAGTGGGATTTGGCTCCTAAATTTTTAAGTTAATTTTGAAAGTGGGTCTTAGGTTCCCAAGTTACTTTTAAAAATGGTATTCACTCTTCGATGACAATGATGATGATGCACAAGTTGCATCTAGGACAGCTTGAATAGCACTTTAAGAATATTTTTTGTCCATTATTCCCTTTATTGTTTTGTTTTTAAGTTGTAATTTATTTTCATTTGTGACAGTTACAAAAGTGTAAAAATAATCAAATATACAAATATCACAAAAGTGCTTGCTGGCTGGCTTGTTGGATAATTGCAAGGAATATAACAGTGCTTTGCAAAATTATATGTAGATTGTTTGGCAATGGAGAGATTCATATTTCTGTAACATACTTCTCTATAGATCACTTGAAAAATCCTTGTTTATTGCAGTACACTTCCTGTCACAGAACTGGGATTATTGTAGCAATAGAAATTGTCTCTACATATAACAGTCAGATATTATGGACCTGCTTCTGCTCTTGTTTGCATTGCTGTAAATCAGGGATAGTTCCAAAGGAGTCAATACACTTATAACCAAAGTAAAAGTTATGAAAGGAGATCAGAATCAACCCTACTATGTCTATAACTGAGCCCATGCAAGAATGTATGAGTATTACTGTACAGTTCCTTTAAACTGAGGATGGTCTGTTTTCCTAACTCACAAATGGCAGAGGAAAGCTGATCCATTGGTGAGTTCTGCAACAGTATCATTAACATATTGTGTATTTGGCATGCTGGGATAGTAACAGGTAACTACATAGTGGAAAGGTCCAGGTTCAAATTATCAGTTCCAGACATTAAAAAGGAAAACAGGATTTCATGGATCCTTCTTCTTTGCTTTTTTGTTAGCTCTGGCTTATGTTACCATGATTTATGTAATTTATTGCTCATTCTTGTTTATTGCTGTGTATCTATAACCCAAAAACCCATAGTAAGCAGGTGACAATCCCATTGATTTCAGCAGTATCTACATATTCTTTGTGAATTTAGCCTAGGCTTTCAATATGCACACCAAAGGAGTAATTTGCTTGGTTCATATAAAAATTCAGAAATGTAGATGCTTATTTAAAATTGTTGAAATCACTGATAGAGATTTGAAGTTGAAAATATTGCAAAACAGTCTTTTCTGGTTCCGATTGGATAACAATTAACCAGGAATTATCTTTCTGCTTTTTTGGTGCTTGAAAGTTCAGAGAAAGAGAGACTGGAACTGAAATAAAAATGAATTTCATTCACTGAAACAAATTTACCCAAATTTTAAAACTACCAAAAAGTACTGATTTGGATTTGGGCTGAATATTAGGCAAAGACTGTGTTCAGTACATTTATCCATCATCTTAAGCTTTTCTTTTTAAATCACAAAATATTATTCTGAACGTATTCCCCATTTAAATGTGTAAGTAATATATTTTGTAAATGCAAATAACTTTATTCAGAGTAAATTCTTAGGAATAGAGCACAAAGAAGGAATGTTCTTTAATTCTATCAGGCAGAAGACCTCTTTCCTGGGCCATTTTGATTTCCAGTCGATATAACATGATGATATAACAGGCAGTGTTGCAGTGTGTTTTAAGATCACTAGTTTTGCAGATTCATATGTACTGAAAGTTGCTATCTGTGCATGGATGAGTTGTGGCAAGAGCAGAATAGTTATAATATTCTTTATTTTCTTCTGCTTTTGGCAGGATGAAGTGGCTCAGCCACTGAACCTCTCAGCCAAGCCCAAGACATCAGATGGCAAATCTCCCACATCACCCACCTCTCCTCATATGCCAGCTCTGAGAATAAACAGTGGGGCCAGTTCACTTAAATCTTCTGTGCCAGCAACATTAGCTAGCCCTTCAGCCAGAGCTAATACAATAGGTGAGTCCAGTTTCTTTTGTTCTTTTTGATATTGTAGAATGGTCATTATTAAAAAATCAGTGTGATGTCACACAGTAGCATATAAGCTATTACAGGTGGAACCTTATGCTGCATTTATTGAAGTCAATGGAAAAGCTCCTGCTGACTTCAACTGTTTATGATACAAATCCCACCTCTCTATCAGAATTGAAAAAACCTCTATTACTTCTCTGTATGCTGACCTGACTGATATATGATAGAAGTCAATAAATGATGACTCGTTAATAGCAACCACTGTACTACAGCAATTCAGACATTTTATTGTGTTATTTAGAAGCATAAGCTGTTGATGAATAAACTTTAAAAAATCCTGAAAGTTATATGTCTACATATGCATACAGTTCCTTAGAAAATTACAGGTTTAATGCATAGTCCACTGAAAAGCTGCATGGGGCTTTATTTTAGCTTAATCTACCAGAGAAAATATTAATGGCTAACTAAAAAATCACCAGGTTCATTTCAAAACATATTTTACACTGTATCCTGCAAATAGTCTGACTAGCTGCTTTGGTGGTGCTCTCTAATAGGGCTGTGCAAAGCTTCGGCCCCTGATTTGACTTGGCGGAGATTCAGCCTGATTCAGTGGCAAAATCTCTGAATCTGAACTGAATCAGGAGACCCTTCAATCTCTCCAAATCGAATCAGAACCCTCCGAATCGAATTGGAGAGATTCGGAAAAATTCAATAATTTGGACGTAGACACAGCTTTAAAAGTTTTTTCTACATACCTCAAGGTACCAGGTAGCTTGTGAATGCTGCAATGGTGGGGCGGATGGAGCATCCCACAGGAGCACGGGGGGCTCCACACCATGCTCAGCCACAGACCCAGAAGTGGATCAGAAGCACTTCCAGGTCCACCAGAGACTGTGCCGGGGGCCCCCCCGTGCTCTCCCTGGCTTGGCGACTGGTGCCTCCTGGGTCTGGGTGGGCACCCGGAGTCCCCCCCACAGCCAATTACTGAGCCAGCGGGGGGCAGGGGCCAGGGGGATGGAAGGAGGGCAGTTCATTTAGCAGTGGATCCAGAAGTGGACCGGAAGTACTTCCACATATGTGTGTAAGTGTTAAAGATGATCCTTTTCCCTAAAATTCTTAATGTTAGGGGGGTCAGTATAACTTGAATTGAGTTCCAGGGTGTATGTCAGTCTCTTATTTTTAGGCGGAAGAATGAGGCATTCATATGTTTGCTTACTATAAGGTTTCATTCACCTTCCTCTCAATTATTTGGGTGCTAGCCACTATCAGAGACAGGACAGCAAACTAAGTGGACCATTGGGCTAATTTAGTACAGCTATTTGCTATTTTTTATTTTCATATTGCATTGAAATGTTTTGAGCCCTTGAGCCTTTTCCCCCTATAATATATATGTACTCCACTAAAGTTCAGCGTGGTCCATATTCCAACTGTGCATGCACCAGTGACACCCACACACATGTCCAGACTTTCAAATATAAATCTCAGTATGCAGACATAATTACCATTAATGTTGATGAGAGTGGTGGTTACATGCAACAAATTGAAAATACTCCTATGCTTGCCATAAGAGTACTTTATCTGGTATGATATATTCTATAACATTGCATAAATGTTTCATAAATATCCCATTGTTAATGCATGACTTGTTATGTATTATTCTTATTAGACCTAGACTCCTTAACTTGCTTGGCTAGTAATGTATTTGAATCTTTAATCTGGTTGGCCCTGCTACTCTCCATGTACAAAGGACTGAGTTTTAATTTTTTTCACATTAAAACCTTTGTGCTTAGGAGAGCGAACGCATATTTAGGCATGGAGTTAAGCATCTGACCTGCATCTTAGTGTCATGACACCTCTTGTTCTTTCCTGTTCAGTCCTCATTCTCTTTCCTCCTGGTATTTTTCCTAGATTTGAGACCCCTGCAATTTACTTTTCTCCTTTCAACAAAATGCAGATTTTGAAATGCTGTACCTGTAATGAGTGATAATGTAATTGGATAAAAGCTGCGAGGATGAATGGAGCTTTAAAGGTCACTCTTGTAAGAAGAATTAATGTGTTCTACCATTAATAAACCATGGAAAACTGTGGAGCAAAAGATAACATACTTAAGTTATTGTTAATGACATAGAGTTCACGGCTGTATATCTCCTAGCTACAAATATAGAAAGTGACTTTTTGAGGTTGCTGAACAGTATCACTGCGCATACTGCATAAGATAAGCTGGCTTTCAATGTGGTATAAGAAGTGGACAGACATAAGCTGCTCCTATCAAAAATCTGTCCTTTTTTGGAGGACTGGATGAATGCAAGGCTTCGTAGGAAGAAGGCTAGAGACTAGTGCTTGTTGCTAGGTAACTAATTCAGATCCAGCCAAAGTCACTACCATGTGAAAACCATTTGGTGGCCTGAGCAAAGTGAGCTGGTGGTTTTGGTCCAGTCTCACATAGATGTTCCCAAATGACAAAAACCCATGACTACATTAGGTAAGTTCACAGGCAGTTTAAGGAAAAACACTTAGGACTGAATGTGGGAGGAACTTTGCTTCTGCTGGACATTTCAGGCCCAGGACAAGCCCTTATGTTAGGGCATCTACCTGATGCCCACATACCTCTTCACATCTACTGCATTTAGGATTGTGGCTGCTTTCAGTTTGTTTCTGTATTTAAACAAGAGTAAGATAGCCCTCTTTGCTCTGAAGGCAAAAAGTAAAAAACGAGTTGTATTAAAAAATCAGCCAATCCAGGCCTCCCAGATTACCTAGGCCTCAAAGAGAATTCCCAGATGTTCTGTTTCTGTGGGCTGCGCAGCACTGGGTAGGGAAACTGAACTGCCTTTTCACCTTGAAAGACAGATCCCTCCAGGGACCCAGTACAAGGGTTGAAGCACACTGAAGAAGAAGAGGCTTCCAGCGCTTTCAAGGGGATGAGGGAAGAGGTTAGACCCACTTTCCTTAGCTGCAGACAGGCCAGCACCTTCCCCCAGCATGAAATTCACATAAAAGCCCTGTTTTAAAATGAGTCCTTCAGGCTACTTGTTGTCAGTGCTCAGCATTGTGCTCCACGTTCTGAACAGGCTCACCTTGTTCAGATACAACTGAACGATGCTATGTTCACAGCATCATTCAATTGTATCTGAACAAGGTGAAC
>NW_005842598.1:276779-298071 GCF_000455745.1 Alligator sinensis | reverse complement strand
GTGTAGAGTATGTAGCTGGTCAAGTAGTGCATGTGGCCTGATCTAGCCTAGCCACCCAGTATATCATGCTATACCTTGAATAGTCTCAGATATCCTTCCCACCTTTCCATCCAAGTGTTTCTTTTCAGAAACAGGTATATTTCTACTTGTTAAAACCAGAAACAACTTATCATTTTTCCTCATTTTCTCTAAAATCTAGATAGTGTCCTGGCAATCCTTGTAACTAAGTGCATTGTATGTAATGCAGCTCCCCTCTGTCAGTAATTCATTGCGACCCTAAATAATAATTTACATTCAACACACATCTATATTAATCATTTCCCCATACACAAGCATCTTGGCACCTTTGAAAAACCTAAGGAGTGCTTCCTTTTATTCCCTGTCATGTGCTGAACCTTCTTAAGTTAGTGGTACTCAGAAAAACACAAATAGTCCGGAGAAAGGCATGAATCCCCATTCTTAGGCAAATTCAGCTCTCCTGCATTTTGTAAGTACTATACCTAGCCTAATCAACAGCCCTGCTGGATTTTAGTATTACGGTTTGTTTGCTTTTTAATTTATCTTGATGAACTGCAAGCTTGAACAGCAACAGATGCAAGGTGAGGGAAGGACCAAGCAATTTGTTTATTTGCAGGGGTGGGGAGGATGGAGAATACCTTGATACTGTTGAGTAGGTGCAGGTTACAGCTTTCCTTACAGTGAGAAAGATGTCATTGGCCTGGAATTACTGAGTTAGGTCATTAGATAAAAAGAAGTGATGTAGAGTGAGTTAATTTTATGTAACACTGGTAGTGTTTTGTGCTATTTAACTGAGAAGTATTTGTTGATCTTATTCCCTGGCCTCCAATTCCACAGAAACTTTTGCTTTCAACCTTCCAAAGGAGACTGAAACACCAACCCCATTCTGCTCATAATTAAAAAAAAAAAAAAAAAAGGGGGGGGGGGGGGAAGAGAGAGGGAGAAAAAAATCCTTACAGCAGTGCTGCACTGAACTAATCTGACATCAGCTTCTTCCACTGAAATGTTTTAAGCAGCAAGACAGTGTTCTATGTTTTTTGGCAATCAGCGGATCAGATAGAAGAGTCTAGCAATACAACAAGGATGTGTAATCTGACATGATTAGACAAGGCTCTTTAGGAACAGAACATTCATAATTGAGACAAAGAAAGAGTATTAATAACACTTTCCTAACACGGCAGTTAGCCATTTTATATTTCCTTTCTTTAATCTTAGTGTTTTTCAACAAATCATGGGATTTAATAGCGTGTTTTGGCAGATTAGAGGATTTATAGCCCAGATGTTTTTTGTTCTAAAAATGGATTAGGGTGTAAAGTTTGCTGGAATCCATGGAACATGTTGAGGCAAGCCGGTCATTTTGTGTGTGATTAGTGCCTGCCTTCTGTCTCACAGTTCCTCCATCTGTCACAATTCACCAATGGATCTGGTTAGATTTAGCCTCATGTCACAAACAGAAGTCCCTTTTCTGGGCAATTTCATATTACAGATTCATTTTATGCCATTTTTATGCCCTAGTTAAAAGATAGAAAGGTGTGTGTGTGTGTGTGTGTGTGTGTGCGTGCGCGCGCGTGCACGCACGCATGTGTGTGCATGTGGAGAGGGAGTGATAGATATTAGCTTTTCCTGTAATATTTGAAAAATAGACAGGGGCTTGGAGTCTCCCATCAGTATTCTATCCTACAAATCACATGCAGATCATAATAAGTATAATCTACAGTATGCTAAAGGAAAAAAAATGACAAAGTGTCACATTTAAAATTAAATAGTATTAACTGTGCTGGTGATGCTTGTAACATTTTAAAAGGAAGTAATTCACTGACTACTAGGGCTAAGCCCTGGGCTGTGAATTGTCAGCCAAACAGTGGACATTTGACCTCCTATCACGGCATGAATAGAATGGGAACATAGGGCCATGTAGCTGTGGTTTCTTATACATTTCTGAATGACAGGTGGTGGTGGGGAGCATTCAACGGATGAGATTTCTCTTCCCAGCCATTATGCACTTTGTATCTATAGCAAACCACCGCCACCTGTGGTTTATTTTAATGTATTCACGTGTTTTAAGAAGGGGAAGAATAAAAAAGGCTACTTTTCATAGTTTGGGACTGCTTGCATGATCAAAGCCTCCCCCTTCCCCTATCAAGTTATGCCCTGCTGCATATGAACCTCAGGGCTGATCTCTAGATTGTTGGGTAAATATTGAAACTAATGGCATCAAGTATCAGAGTGATGCTATCAGAACTAATGTTTCTCATGGTTTATATCCAGGTGGGCCTGTCTCAAAATTTCCAAGCAGAGACAGGTTTATGGGGGTGCTCCTTCTTTTTTGTTGCCTTCTCATGTAATGGTGCCTAAGGAAAGCATTGGTGAGTTTGACTGGCAAAAACTGAAACGTTTTCTTGTAACCTGTGTTTTCTTTTTAAAGATATCCTTTCTTCTATCACGTCGTCAGGTTATTTAAATGACCACGATGCTGTTACCAAGGCAATTCAGGAGGCCCGACAGATGAAGGAGCAGCTTCGGAGGGAGCAACAGGTGCTTGATGGGAAGGTGGCGGTTGTGAATAGCCTGGGTCTGAATAACTGCAGGACAGAAAAGGTGAGTTCCTAAGACTCCCTTTTCTTATAGCCATATTGATTTTCCTTTTGAGTTTTATACATGCACATAGTCTCTCACTCATTCTTAGTTATTCTCTGTCTCTCTCTCCCTTAACCCTTTTCTTTTCCTTCTCTGCTCTGTCTCCATCCTTTCTTTTAGAACTGTTTAAAAAACACACCCAATAGAGATCTGGAGACAGTCAAGGGAAAAAACACCAATAAAACATAGTTAAACTCCTTATGAGAACTTCAGAGACCACTAATTCTCTGTTCCAAACTGTCATTATGTATTATGGCTAGGTGATCTTTGAAATATCTGGGTCTGAGTGGAAATCTATCTTTATGGAAATGCTTACATGTGTTTGCGAGATGAGCTGGATTTGAAAATATTCAAGCTTCTTTAGGAATATAAGCTATGCTGATACCCAGGCTCAGCTCTTGGGTATTTAGCCTTATGAGGTTGTCATGTATGATGTTTTGTGACCATTGCAATGTAGCACTGTCAAGTCCTGTTAGATGACTTAGCAAAATTGAAAAAACAGAGATTTGACAGCACAAACTGCACCAAATACATCCAGCAAAACTGAGAAGCACTGGAATTGATGCATTCATTCTCATTCTGAAATGGTCTGTAAAGCTGTAATATATAGGAAAACCATCAAGTAGGAAAATATTTTTTTCTAATGTACCACTTCAGTGGATTGGATCTAGCACTGCTTTTTTGTCTTGGGGATCAGGACTCTCAGTGCCCAGGGTGACCTGATTTTCTCAGGAAGCTCTTCTGGCTTCTTTCAGCTCCTCTGCTCCTGGCTGAAGGGAGTAAATAGTTCATTGATCCCTTCCCAGCTCCTTTACAGTGAGATGAAGACAGTGCTGCTATTTAGGACGGAAAGTTACAAAAACTCTTGCATGCTTCACAAATTCATATTTTTAAGACCATTTCTCTTGATTTTTCTAGAGATGAAAGGTGTCTCATATTATTAACAAATAATCAAAAAGTATACCACTGCATTTAATATAAACTGTACTGTATTGAAACCTTGGTTCTCATGCCTTTTTCATCCCTCAGTATTCAAGTGAGTCACTCAGATGGATAAATAGAATAAAAATGATCAGCTACTTAACAGTAACTTGAAAGTCAGTCATTCTGGGAAGCTTGTGAGTCAAACAATATTGTCCAGAATGAGCAGATTGCTAATTTGGATAGCTTTCCAGTTTCCCTGGTTTTTAGATGGAGTTTGATCAATAAGCTATGAGAAGCCAGCAATCTGGGCAATGAATGTTAAATGTACATGTGAGCCTGTCACTACTGTACTTTTTTACCAGCCTAGCATGGGTGCAAATGATGTAGAAATGGCTCAAATTTCATGCACTCTTCTGATAGGAAGGGGGAGATAAAGAGGTCAGTGTAATAGGTGTCTGGTGGTACATAAAAAGCTATTTTAGAAAAATAAGGGCATCAGTGTAGGGAGAAAGGGACAGAGCATGTTTGTGGTGTTTCACGTGGAAGAGTACCAGAAGGGAAGGGGGAAAAGCAGTGTGTCAGATATAAGAAAAAGTGATCACAAGCACAAAGGAATTTATATTCAAATATTTAAGCATTCTTGAAAGGATGCTCGGAGCAGAAATTCCTTTTCTCTGCTCCCCATGTAGAAATGACTTTAACACTCAGCCAGATGCTAATGCAAAGTGACTCAAACTATTCCTCGCAAGCATAGCTAAATTGCCGTTATTTGTTAAGCGCATTGAATTCAGCTGTGGATACAGCAGTTGGTTGCATTCAGAAAGCATCTGTACCCTTTTTTTTTTTTAATCCTCCAAAGCAGAGACAACTCTACCTATCTCCCCCCTCTCCTCCCCTGTGCTGGCTGGGAATTGTCAAGTGACAACCGACCAAATCCTTTTGGACAGGAAGCCTTCATCCTGAGTTCTATATACTTGCAAAGCAGGCCTTGTGGTTGGATCAGGAAGTCCATTAAAAGCACTTTGATGGTATGGAAATTCATCTTCATGAAGCACCCAGGCCCCTAAGCAGCATGCTGTTTAGCTGTGGTTACAGATCAGTCATTCACATCGGAGGGCAGTAATTGTGCTGACGGCTTGTACGGCAATGGAAGTACATAAAATAATCCCGGGCCCTCCACCCTGGCACTGCGAGTTAATCTTCTTTAATACAGATCAGCTGTTGTTCTAACACATGACTTTATGCCGGCTCTAGTGACTCTGCACAGCCTTTTGATTAAGTAACAGGAATGAAACCATCTGTATTCACTTTATTCTGTTACTCTCCTATTGTTTGGCTACTCCTTGTCCCTTCTGTTTTCACTTCTCACCTTCACCCCAAACATAGGGGTTTGTTCTCCTCTCTAATTCATGCCTCCTGCTTGGTCTGCAGAGGGCAAAAAGAGTTCTTTTATAGTGGGGAGGAACAGAAGGTATTTTATTTGCAACCTTTTATTTCTTCTAAAGCAACAATAGTTTTATTTGGTATATTAGCTGCTGATGCTTTGTTCTGGGAGGCTCTAGTGGAGAAGGGAAGGAGTCGCAAAGGTCAAATCCAGATCTGAACTCTCCCAGACCATACCAGTGTTCTGGATCTGGGTTGCTGCTTCAGATGATTTATGATAGTAGGTGCAAGTTGCAACATTTGTATTGTGTCTGTGGGATCTCAGGGTTGAAAGAGATATGGGCTTGAGGTTTGGATTTGACACAGCAAAGAGAAGGGAGAAGGCTCTGAAGTTTTGATACCTGCCTGTACCTTCCATATATTCTGGGCCTTCTCATCTGGGACTTTCCTTCTACAAATTACAGCCAGCCATAGGATCTGAATTCCATCAAGAAGCCCAGGGCCCAGCCTGGTCATTTGACAGGCAGGACACCAAAGTGACAGGCCAGTTGGGTTTCCTTTGCTTTTCTCACTTCCTGCAGATTAGGAAGGCATAAGATAATTACAGAGGCAGGGCAGGGCTTGGCTGCTCTGCCTGCACACAAATATATTCAGATGTAGCTCTGCATGCTCAGCATTGGATTAGAAGATGATCACTTTCCTTCTCACTGGCCACATCTACATGAGACGCTGACTGCACAGTAGCCCAATACTACTGCACAATAGCATCACGTGGCAAAAACCATGATGTGACACTACTGTGCAGTAGTATTAGGCTATTGTGCAGTAGTATCACAAAAAAGGCATTTGTCAGTGCTACTGTGCATAACTCAGGTTACTGTTCTGTCATTTAGTACTTGTTAATACAGTCAGCGTCTTGTGTAGACATGGCCACTGTGAATGATATATCCTTATGAGCAGAACCCTGAGGTTGGTATCTAAAGCTAAGTCTATTTTTTCCAGCGTTGTCAAGGTATTTATAGAACTTATTCTAGGGCAGGTTTAGCCTTTTGTTGTAATCACAGCCTACCAAGAAGGATGGGTGCCTTCACACCTTCAGTTCTGAATTTTCCAGTCAGAGTATCATTAAGAATCTGTTTGCTGCTGGTGATTGGGGAGGCTCAGGGAAAGAAACCCCTTTCATGAATGCATGTGTTAAAGCTTTGGGGCTGTTTTTCTCATATGCTCATAACCCAGTGTCTCACTTTCATGTTCCCAGCTGGGAATATCCCTAAAGATGGCCAAGGTTGTCAGTGGTAGAACAGAAGTCAGAGAGGTAGGAATTGTGTGGGTCTGGAGAGATTTTGTGTTACTGGATATATATTTATCTAGAAAAGATTTTCAGAAGTAACTAGAGTGTACAGGTGAGGCAGATTTGGATACCCAACCTGAGATGCCTTGTGGAGATTTGACTTTCAGATGGCTTCAGAAAAATCTACATGAAGAATATAGATTTTACTAAAACCTAATTTAATGGAGAATGCAGTAAATATATATTTTTAAATTACTTTTCTTGGAAGTCTTTCAGTATAAACCAGAAATGTGTGTGTTTCTGGTTCCTTGGAAACCCAGGAGCTTAGTTTTATTTATAATTGTCATCTATAGTTAATTAGAGCTTGATACTTACTATACATAAACAATATTACCTTTTATACATGTAGCTTGAAGGCAACAGATTTTCATCCAGAGCAAACACAGCACTGGGCAGCCTCACAAAAAAGTGGACTATGGTCTATTTGTTCAGTCAAAAAAACTACATGTTCTGCTACAAATTGAATGTACACAAATACAGGCAATGGGATGGGCATGGGTGTACATGGCATACACTGCCATAATGTGCACATCCAGAAATGAGCACATAACATATGTGTCCATGCAATACGTGCATACGCTCGTTCACACAAAACTAGCCATGAATTTTCATGCGCCCTCAGATCTGTAAACAGACTTATATTTGCATAACCAAGCAGCTGTAAATTCACACACATAGGTGCGTGAAAATGGGCCCAGTCACATGTGCTTGCATGTGTATACAGGTATGCCCCAGCAAATACAGGTGAGTTTTTGTGAGTGCCCATGAGCACTCATAAATATACAAGCAATTCATGTATGTGAACATGCATTGATCCAGATGCCCACACGTACTCATGCAGTTTGGATATGCATGGAGGCACACAGACCATGCTCACAGATAATTGTGTCCTAATACACATGCGCTGTGTGCAAATGCTTTTTAACTTATGATATAAGTGCTCTCTCTTATTGCCAAGAGCATGTCCCTCTTCTAAACGACTCTGACAGGTACTTGTCTGCTGGGCTGTAACTAAAAAGCTATTTGTAACAATATTTATTCCAGCATTGTAAGCAGAAGCCTGTTTTATTACTCACGCTGATGGAACAGTAGGTCGAGGATGCCTTTCCTCCCATTTCCGCCCACCCTCCTCCCACAGTCTTCCCCACCCCCCACCCCCCTCATTTCTCCCTCTTCCCTTTAACACAGTGCCAAACATGAAATGACAGTGACCAATGTTGACTTAATGTGGATGTTTAATAATGAAAAAAGTGTGTCAGTTCCAACGTGAGTTACAAATGGCAGTAAGTGTATCGGGTGGCAGCCCTGTAATAATTTTACATCCATCATTCCTTCCTGATGCCTCACTGGCTGCCTGATGGATGGGGCTAGCAGAGTTAACTCTTAAGTGATCAGCTGAGCTGAAGTGAATTCAATCTCAGCTTTCCCCTATGGTGAGGAGGAGTATATTAATAATATGATCTACCAGATCCTGCTCTTTGAGAAACAGAAAACTGACATTCACTTTCCTGAAGGGCATAGGAAGAAGTTACCATAGAATAGACCCTAATGTTTTCCTTCTCTAGACTTTCCTTTATTCGATTTAAATAATAAAATTTCTCCTCACCACCCAGTGGTTAAATTTGAGCATGAGATTAAAACAAATAGACAAACAAAACAAAATGGGGAGGAGTTAACAGGAGTTGAGTCTGCTAAGTTGATGAGAGGCTTTCCATTGGCTTTAAAGGGTTTTTGAATCAGGTGCATGTGCTGATGAAACAATGGAAATCAGAAGTGAAGCAGCAGGAAATAGCAAGTTGTTCTTGTTTCCTAAATAGGAAGACACTATCAAATGTTAGTTCAGAAGTATTAGTGGTCTGCAAAAGTTAATCCCTTCTCAGTCTAATGACGTGCACAGTATATTACAGAAAAAAATGTGGTTAACACATGCATTAATTTCTACATGCAAACTCAATGTACACGTAACATGCATGTCTTGTAATTTGTAGCATACTCTATTCCTTATTGGCCTGTAAAACCGTAGGTAAGATGAGCAATATAATACTTTTGCTTTAGTCTCTCGGTGTGCAGAGAGAGATGTCTGTTTGAAATAATTATTATATAGTGTGGGGATGAGGGACTGCTTTGTGGACAGTTCACTGTAAGAGAATCTAAATCATCCTACGACATGAAAGCTAATATGTGGTCTCCAGGATTTCATCCTTTTTCATACTTAATTCCCCACTACAAGCACCCAAGTAAAACCTTCTTGCTTCTGTCTTGCTGAGATTCTTTGCCAGTAGAAATTTCTTGTGTGCAGGCATAGGGTGGAAGGGGTTGCAATCTCCTTTGTTAATGCTATCAACACACAGCAGACAGTTTTCAAAAGGCATGACAGCCAGGCAAGCAGGTATTATGTCATCACCCATCCATCACTTTGTATGCCAGCTTTTCAATAGGTCCAATCAACTGTCTCACCAAAATCGTTCATATTAAAGCAGTAGTTTATTCACAGAGCTACTGTATCTATTGTATTTTCTCCTGAACCTTCTTTATTTTTTGTAATTTGATTAAAGTTCATGTCAGGTTTGCACACTGTAAAGATCAGAATTGTTTTTGCCCAGCATTAGCAATGAGGCTTTAAACATTACAGTTTGCCTCAGCTTAAAGTTTAGCCCCTTTTTGCCTTTTGCTTCTTGGAGCTTGTATGTATTTATATTTACAGCCTCTGCATTTAATGGCCACATGCCTTATTTTCACAGATGGCCAGTGGAAGTCCTGCCCCACACACACACACACACACACACACACACACACGCACACACACACACACACACACACACACACACACACACTTTCTTTTAGTAGAGCCTGCTTTTGGTTTTGCTACATTTGTCACAGTGCCACTACTTTCAGCTAGCAAGTGCCCACGCATGGGAGGGAGTGATTATGCGATGAGGTTTTTATCGTGGATTTTGCCTTCTTTACTTTAAAAACAAACTTTCTTCTAGTTGACCATCATCCCTACTAAATACCCAGAGTTGTTTTTAAAGGGAAAATCGTGGGAGGGGGGAGGAGGTTGTGGGTTTTCTTCTTTTTATTATTTTACATAGTCATGGTGGGGAGGCATGGGCAGGGCTAGCTAATGAAACTGAGGCATATTAAAGCAGTAGTATACACAGGGAAGAACACATTCTGCCCACAGATGTGTAGGCTTGTGACAGCATACAGAAATGTGAGGGATGAACCCCAGATTCCTAGAAACCTGAGTGTCTAAATGGGCACATAGTTTGAACTCCCCCTCGGTTCCAGAGACTGTGCTTCTATCCAGTTTTAATTTGAGACAACATTTGCAGGCTAGTGCAGAAGAGTTGGCTATCAATACCTTACCTAGCATTACTAACCCCCAAAACCTGGGTCAGGCCCACCCAATTAGTGTCATGAAATACCTGTAAAACATCAAGAGACCTAAAGAGCAAAAAAGAAAAACAAAATCTGTCCATGTGGGGTTCTTTTTTATTTCCTCTCTCATTTCTGAGTCTGTAGATCTTACGTTTCCAAACTTCCCTCCACAGCCAAGAGAGATGAAAAGTTGTTGGGTTTTGATCATTTGTTTGTTTGTTTTTTAAATGAAAGGGGAGATTCTTACAATACTCACAATTAATGGAGCTTAAAGGAAAACATAAAATACAAAAGCTGTGATAAAACTATGGACCCTGATATCACTGCAGTGGAAGTAGCAAGGTACCTGAGACTAATTCCCCTTTCTCTGCCATTGCTATAATTTGGGGTGAACCCACAAAAAGTCAATGGTGCTGAACAGCTGTAATTGAAAGAACCATGTTCCTTCAGTCATTTAAACAGCCAGTCACTGGATGTTGCCAGTGCTAAGGCTGCATGAACTCATTTATGTGAATAACAAAATGGTCCCTAACACCATGC
The DNA here is from genome assembly GCF_000455745.1 of Alligator sinensis. Classification (NCBI taxonomy): domain Eukaryota; kingdom Metazoa; phylum Chordata; order Crocodylia; family Alligatoridae; genus Alligator; species Alligator sinensis. Next base: position 287,837 of record NW_005842598.1, on the reverse strand, counting down.
TGAGTGTATAAAACTTTGCTCTTCCCTGGACTGATGCTGATCCTGACAGCAGACAAATCGGGCCTGATTACCGTTTGGAAAAATCTAGCAGTGTCCTTCTTCATACATAGGTTAGATAGAGAGCAAAGGAATCTCTTTATTTTATTAGAACAGGGAGTAACAATGCAATAGGCAGAGTCCAAACACCCTCCATGGCATTAATGCCTAAAATTAAATTGGAAGAGAATAGTCTATACATTTTTGTAATACTGCTAAGTAACCGAGTCACCCATTGTTTGGTAAACAATTGCCAGAGAAGTGGAGACGGCTTTCTTACTTTCTGTTTACATGTGTGCAGAACCCCCACTCCCTGGATATCCCATGTGGGCTGTGACTTCCATTTCATTCCATTTTTGGTATGCCACCTCTCTTCCATAATTAACCCTTCCTTGTCATCATGCATGGGCTGCCATGGCTCTTCTATCTCTTGCTAGGAAGGATGCTAATTTGCATTTATATTGCTTTTTTCCTCCAGAGAGAACTTGACATGTTTTACCAAAACAGGCAAGCATCATTATGTCCATCTTGCAGATGGGGAAACAGAGGCACAGAGCTCCTGTCAATCCAATTAAAATTTTGCAACCACTCCCTGAATCAAGCTCTCAAAAAGTTTTGTAGGAAGAAAACTGGTGCCTGTTTTACCCTTTCTTTGAGACTATGGGCTTCCCAGCTCCTGTTACCCTTTGGAAGTCCTGACTTTTACTCTCCTTATAGTCACCTCCAAAGTACACACAGGACCTCCATAGCCTCTTTGTAGAGATAATTCCTTTAGATTTGCTGCATCCAACACTCTTTAAACCACTTTGTTTCTAGGGAATCTCTTTTTGGAACACCACCTTATTTGCTTAGGAAGTAATTAGTTTGTGGAATGAAACACTAATAAATACCTCAGAGGCCTGACCTATAGGCCACCAGATTCAATGGGAGACTTTCCATTTACAACAGTGATGATGTCTGACTCAGTGTTTATGGAAGATGTTTGATTGGCAGCCCTAGAAACTGAAGGCCTCTATCCACAAATAAGCACAGCTGAGGAAGTAACTATATAAACTCTGCTCTATCAGCATCTCTATTCATTTTGGAGTCCACCTCTAAGGAAAGAGTAGCTAAGAATATCTGTGTCTACTCAATTCAGAGACTCTTTGGTTTATAATTTGGACATTTTTTCCCCCTGGAACAGCTCCTAGGACACCAGTCTACTGAGACTAGCAAGACATTATATATAGGTTACCAATCAGATTGTAATGCTTTTTCAGTCATTATTGAACTGTTTTAGATTTGAATGGATGAGCTAAATATCTTTTCCCCCATTTGCCAACCCATTCAGTCCCATCATAACTGAGATGGAAGAGTTTTAAAGCAGATACCATTGAGGAAGGACCTCAAGTAAGAAATGCTATTTTATTTTTTTTAATTCTGCTTTTAGATCCTGTGGGTGGATTATTATTCCATAGAAAAAAGAGATCTTAGATAAGCAAGAGTGAAAGATTTGAGGGGATGGTGAAGGCATTGTTTCTTCATACTTAACTTTGATGCAACAACAACAAAAAAAATCCCCAACTGATAAATCATTGTGACATTATAAATAATCTTTCATCTTCTTTGGTGGTCCGTGGAGTTTATATAATTGGAAGGTTAAAACCCTTCTTTGTTGTTTCTTCCCTTTTCATTAGTACAGTAGAAGACTATAAAATAGTGCAGCCAGAAGGGGTTTAACAATTACTAAGTCAACATTTGAAAGTCTCACTCCGTTTTATCATTTCATGCATGTGCTTTTTATGACTTTTACAGCCTCACAAGCTTTATTTAAGCAGGGTTCATTGTAACAGTTGATCTGTGGCTGATCTTATTTATATTTTATTTAACTTTTCCTGGTAATATGCATCACCAGCAAGAATCCCAATTCTACCATCACATAGAAATCCATGGGCCTGGATTGGGATGCAAGACATGTGGGTTTAATTTCTGGAACCTCCACAGGCTTCCTGGGTGACTTTGGCACATCACTTAATCTGTGTCTCAGTTCCCCATTGGTAAAACAGGGAGGGTGCATCTACCCATGCAATTAATGAGAAGCAATATACTCCAGAGCAGTTTAAGCCAGAGTAGACTACTCCTGGGCACTGTGCCTACATGTGTGGCTGAGACAGCAGCAATTTGAGCTGGGGTGGAGCAGGCCCAGGCTGGCAGTGGGTATGGGGTCCAGCCCTGGGCTCCAGGTGGCAGGGTCGGCCAATGGAGAGGCTGGCTGGGGCACAAGGGTGCTGAAAGCCATGTAACTAGGCAGCAGTCTAGCCCCTGGCTGACTAGGATGACCGGGCACAATTTACACTTGTGGTCATTGTCTACATGTGTGTTTAATCAGAGTAAATTACTTTGGCGTAAGATAGTACTGTCCCTGACAGTACTATCTTATGCCGGTGTAAATTAGTTTATTGCAGTCTAATACCATCACACAAGTAGACAGTGATGCTTTAGTCCGCAGCTAATAAGTCTACTCCGCAGTAAAGTGCATGTGTAGATGCAGCCAAAGAGTAAAACTTCCTTATTCCACAGGGTCATGATGGCAGAAAACTCACTAATGAGGCGAGGCACTGAAATGTTAGTATAATAAACAGTAGAAAATAACCCATAAATAAATAGGTTTCTAAAAAAAATACCACAGAACCAAATTCAAAAGTCTGTGGAGCTGCATTTCCTTATGTAATCTGTGAGTTCAGTGCAGAGCACTTGTGTCTTCTACTTGTATCTAGACTGAGGTATACATGATATGGCCATATATTTTGTACACTCTTGGGCTAATATGCAGGCCTGATCCTAAGTGCAATTCCTCATTCTGCCACTGGCTTCTCTGAGTTTCTAGGGCAGCTCCATTTCTTTGCCTTCAGAGTATCCAACTGTTTACACTCACCTACTTCACACAAATGTTGTGAGATTCCCTTAACATTTGGAAAACAAAGTTCTTTGAATGATTCACAGGAGATGAATGCATATTATAATAAGGCATATTTTTTAGTGGACACAAGATGTTTGCTTGGGATTTTATTTGTGATTGGGAACAGATCAAATTTTAAAGGCCTCATTTATATGAGATTCTTCTATCAGATCTCTGTCTTTCTGTGAACTAGTACAAACACTGTCAGGCGAACATTCAAAGAGCCACAGGGATTGCTAATGTATCTGACATTATCTGACAAGGAAATGCTTTTTCACTAATGAACTTGCATTGGAAGACCTTTTGTATAGGCCTGTGGCTGATCTGATCTGACTGGCACCTAAAAACCCTGTGTTTATGACTGAGTGGTGTGTCTGACTGGCTATTTATTAGCTGTGATTTATTGCATGGAGTCCCTGAGCTCACCACTGCCAAACACCTTGGTGGGGGCTGTGAATTTAACCGAGGGACTCGTACAGGGCATAGCTGATTTAGAAACCAGCTTCTCAAAGCATCTGTTTGAAAATGGCACCAATCAGCAATTGGGCTCCAAGTTGGCTATTAAGAATTAGTCATGAGAGTGCTTCTGTAGTGCAGAATGGGACACAATCATATGAACAAAACCAGAGAAAGAACCTAGCAAAGTGTCCAGACCAGGCCTGGTCAAACAAATTTGTTGTTTCTGATTCCTAATATTGTATAGAAGGAAACTAAGGTAGAGGGCCAGTCCACCAGTCAATACATTCAGGTTTTTTAAGTTCAAGACCCAGTGGGCAAAACATTTTTCTGCTTCAGTGGTCTTCCCAGGGTGCTAGAAACAAGGTTTTTTTTAAGCTGGGTGTATTGGTTTGCCTAGAAAAAGGAGGAGAGTCTGAACTTGGACAGCTGTGCCTGAGGGCTGCTCTTCTGGCTCTCTAAGCTGGCTGCATCCTTCCCTGCATGAAACTCAATGAAAAATACCCATAAGAAAGGGGAATGGAAACTGGGTAGGGGGAGGGGAAAACTCAAGGCTGGACAGCTTTAATAAAACTTTTAACCTTGAATTATGCAATTTGAGAAAGGACTGTGTTTGGCTACAAGCCTAGCTGAGTTCAGAGTACTCTAGCTGTTTGCCAAGTGCCCCAGCCAAGAGGACATCTCCATGGGGGGTGGAGGAGGGAAGGAGAGGTGTTCCTCAACATAAGCCCAGTATTCAGTGACCCCACTAAATTATAGAGTAATTCAAGAATGGGAGTGCACACGTATTCTCAGATGCATGTTCAGTATTCCCACCATGACCCAGCCTACATTTGGGGAAGTAGGAGGAGGGAGAAAAGGCTGAGGGAAGCGTATCCAAGTGGCTTCATGTCTCAGACCTTCTGAGGTTTTGATTCACATCTGTATAGCAGGAGGAGTTTTGGCAAAGGTTGTCAGCCTGCTTCACATGCGTTTTGAATCTTCTTGCTTTATGTTTCTTGTATGAGAGAGAGATCACAACCAAGTTCTTGTCATTTTTTTGATCAGTGTTTTGTTAAATGATGACAGCTATTCATGACAATGAGCCAAGTCACTTTTGCAGCTGACCATGTAACTGAGTCTGACTCGTGGTGCTTACTCATTTTTTTTTGTCCGTGACACATGCAGAGTGTGTGTGTGCGCACGCACGCGCGCGCGTGTGTTTCTTTCTTTTAAATATAATTAGAACGTTACTTGGAGCCCAGCCACAGAGCTAGTTTAACTCTCCAGCAGATTGCTTTCTTTAGTTATAATGTCTTAAAATCCTCTCATCTGCTTGTGGCTATGAAGTTAACCTGACTAGTTATCCTCTGAACTGTCTAAGCCATTCAGTTTTGCGAGGAATGTTTTATTTTATGGGTTTTTCTCATATTGCTTGTCACTTTTTTTAGTCATCTAATCCTCTTGACTGGGACCACTGCAGAATTGCTTCCTGCAGTAATAGTACCCATGCTTTGTCTATTACACTTTTAAATGACTCAGGCAATGGGTTTTCCACTGTTCCCACAGGGAAACTACTTTACACACTAATAGAAATGACCATCAGGATGGTTTTCCTCCATCTTCATAGGACTGCAGATATTACGGGTGGGAACTTATCTATGATATCCTGTGAAGCCTGATCCAAATGTGGAAGTCATAAAAATTCATGTTGACTTCAGGGGAAACTGCCTGTCCATATCACGCCCCCCCTCCACCCCCGCCCCCACAAGGAGAGGATAATCCCTACTCTATATGATTATAATGTACTGTATAGTCTGATTTTTAAATGACTCTTACAAGAAACCTTGTACTATGTCTATGAGCATGAGCTAGTTCTAAATGGTTCCATCAGCAGACCCAGCCTTACTGGTTCCAAACCATATTTGATGCCACTCACTTGCCGCTTTTGTCCTGGATGTTATTTAGTACTTGAATTATTCTTCAGTGCTGGGAAGTAGGAAACATTATCCTGGTAGTGTTTCCTTTAGAAATTTATATCGTTCAGGACCTTGTGGGTTGAAGACCCCTCTCCCACTCAGAATGTGGCATAACTGATAACATGAGTTTAGGGAATTTCTTCTTGAACTTTAATGGCCAGTAACAACTACACTCTTCTACCTCTGTCACTAAGCTTGCTATTTGGCATCCTTGGTATTATTTGTTACGTACTTACACAGTCACTCTGGTGTGGGCATTTTAAGTAGGTATTTTAAGTACTCGTAACTGGGCGTGTTTTCATGAAACACTAAATACGCAGTAGAATAATTCTGTTGTGCATTAGCACATTATCAGTTTTTGTCTGCCATGCTAAATGCGCAGTAGAATTAGCCTACTGCACATTAGTGTCACAAAAAAAGCATGCACCAGTGCTGCTGTTATTACAGGTACTAAACCTGTAATAATTAATGAACATGCAGACATGCAGACCTGTCCACTGACTACCAAATTAATATAATTATGCTTAATAGAGCCTTTTTATGTGTGTGCTTAAAACCATTGTGCATCATGGTGTCATTTAATGGAATCGTTAAATAGATCTTATGGGATAAGGGTGGATTGACTGCATCAGCATGGAGCAGCAAATTGGTGGGGGGTAGAAGAGTTCTTTGTTTCTTGTGTGTTGCCATGAATGTCTCAATAAATTGAAACATCCTGTAAGAAAGGTTAGAGAGAGGCTTCAAGCTAATGGGTTGTTGTTACCTACCTAGGATAACCACCACCACGCCCCTTAGGCAAAACACAGAGCACATAACCTTGTGCTTAACTTAGCCTTGTAATTCTGGAGCTCTTTCCTACAGATTGTCATTTTAAACCATTTTCCTACGCCACCATTGGTGAAAAACAGCCCCAGTGTCTTCATGTGGTTGGAAAGCAAAACTGGAGGTTGGACCACTACCTCTTACAACTTCTCCCCTTCCCCCCGCAAACACACTACCACTACTATGCTTTGTATAGCCCTGCTCATTTGTTTTGTGTCTGAATGCCTATGTCCTGTGCCCAGGTCCTCACTGTTACTGCAGGACTTGGAAGGGAGAGTCCTTGCCCCAATTGCTGCATCTGCAGGTTGGGTAAAATAACAGCTACTTCATATACATTGTAGTTTAATGAGAATTTCAAAACTGCTTTGCGATCCTCTACAAGGAATGTGCTACCCAACATTTTTTTACTTGCATTTTCCTTAGGTTTTTCATTGTCTTATTGAGTACTGCCTAGTTTGTTCCAGTAGTTGCTGTGCCTAAGCAAAGGCTGCAGGATTGAGCCTAGGACTGAGCCTCCAATTTATTAATTTATTGTGTTCTTCATCTGGATATCCACATCTATCCTATACTGAGCACTTCTGCTTTCATTTACTTAATAAATGTATTCCTTTCCTAGCACTGGGAGCTGCTAAAGTATAACAACCATACCTTCTTTTTATGCCCAGTTTACTCTGCTGTATTGCAATTAAAGACCTTATAGCACAGTCCCTCATCCCAGCCTCCCCTCCCCCAAGCACCCACAGACCATCCTTTCCCTTTTCCCACTCTTGGATTGACTGATGGTTAGTGTAAGTTGTAGCACAAAGGGACATAACAAAAGCACAGCTGACTGTTTTGACACCCTCTGTTTCAGAGTGACATCCTGTGAGAATTATCTCAGCTTCCACTTTATAGTTACTAATTGAATTATTTTATTATACTGCATGTTTTAGTAGTTGGAGGTTACAGGTCATCTTGTTGCTGAAACACTCTGTGGTTTCCCCCTCTGATCACTTGAATGTTTCAGGCTTCTGGTAAGACAGCTCAGAGCCTTATAGTTGAACTGTGCAGCCCAGGAGCTCAGCATTTTTCTGACATTACTCCCCCATTCCCTCCCTGCCACCCCCCCTCTACCAGCTGAGCTTATTCTTTCATTCAGTCACTTCATGTCATCTGACTGTATTTCAAAATGCAAAACTTTTTACAAGATGGATAGCATCAGGAGCTCTGTAGACTTGTTAAGTCACACCCTGATAAATGACCCATACCCTATGTGTACCTCATAGACAGCAAGCTATAGTATTCATTGACCTTAAGGCTCCATCAAATCATGTTTGTAGAATGTGGTTCTCAATGTAACTGCCTCTGGTTTCAACAGCTGCATTTCCTACATAAAGAAAAGCCTATGCCAGTGGCCTTTAGGCTGTCAATTCCTTTTGCTAAGAATTTTGAATACCCTTCCATAAAAATCTGAAGAAGAATAAAACCCATCATGGATGAGGTAGAAGTATTTGATGTTTAGGCTAATGGTGACTTTTTAAAATGGCTTCTAAGAAGTTAAAGGCAGGTTCTTGAGAAAAAACCACTGATTTGCATTATAGATACGAGATCCGTAGGAGTGAAATCAAAGTAACCTTATTTCTGCTTTTCTTCGGAATTCTGGCATGCTGTTTTGGAAAGGAGTAGCAGGCTAACTCTGTTAAATTAAGGAGTTTCGTTCAGTTAAACATCTAAAAAGTTTGGGTGCTTATTTGAAATGTCTCCAAACAATCTGGGCATTTTTTACATGTACTGTGGAATGGGGCACTGGGTGCTTTAATTAGCAAGCCACACTAATTTAGAAGCGCCTGCACATCACATGTATCAGTATTACCATGCGTCCCTGTACTGAAAAAATGGTGGCGGGGCGCTTTCAACTAAAGCTCATAGAACGTGTTTTATTTCAAAGCACCCCGCTTCCCTTTTTTCAGCATGGAGATGTGCAGTGATGTGGATACGTGTGACGCAGAAGGCTGCTGGAGTGCATCCATTTCCATGCTCCAGCAGACTCGATTAATCAAGTCTGCTCCATACATGTGTATAGGAGCTGTCTGTGTCTGGGGTGACTGCAAACATCATAAAAGCCTCTTGTTTGTGCTAGGCTGTCTTTGTTGCCCCTGGTTGGCCTGTTAATGCCATAGAAGCTGGAATTCATCTAGTTACACCCAAAAGTACAGAAGGGAGCTCCAATGGAAACTAATACGGAGAGAGAAAAAGTCAACCCAGTATTCCCTGAAGGGTGCACTTATTCACTCAATGGGTGGTTTGGGGATAGCTTTCAGAAAAGCCTTGAGTAAATCGCGTGAATTCAAATCCTTGGTTGAACCTGAAATACTATAAATCAAGCAGAGGAATAATCTCTCCATTCACATTGTTTCTTTCCTGCTTCCTTCTGCAATACAATAAGGTGACATTATTAAGCTATATATAATAAATATACAGTCCTTTCTTGCCAAGAGATAGGATGTTGCTCTTTGAGCTTTGTTGGTATCTAGCAGCCATGAAGAATGGTACATATATGAACAACAGGGCAGTAATTTTTCTTTCAGGAAAAAACTCAGAATTTCTCCAACCTGAGTCACTTACTAGAGTTGACATTATGGCATTTTCTCACTTTGCAAAAGCTTATCTGTTTTCATTTTGACAATCCACTAGTATTTTCCTATAAGGCTTATCATTTTACAAATTATTATTAAGTTAGCGTTAACATAAACATAACATAAATATAACAACTTTGTATTGGTATAATTAAGCAATTCAAAAGAGGTAGGGTGTTTTGAAGAGGGCATTGGAATTAATTGCCCTGGCATGTTACATTGGCAGTGTCTTTAGACACTACAGCAGCTTGACAGATTAATTGGCAGCAGACACTATCTTGTTGCAATCCAGGGATCCTACTATGTTATAGATAGTTCTAAGTATATGAATGACAGGGTGTTAGAACGGATGGGCAAAACAGTCTGGATAAGAACATACACCAGTGCCTGGAGCTCAAACAGGATCAAAACTGAGCCTTTCCTGAAGCCTGGAAAGGGTTTTCTACTTGTGTTTACTTCCATTAGTTGTTTCCAAAAATACTAAAAAATTAGGAGAAGTTTTGAACATCTATGTCTTTTAATTTCAAGCTCAGACCAGAAATAGAACTGTAGATCTATTGCAAGTGACCCTGTACTGTATAGATTGCCAGCCCAGTTGTAGGTCCAGGAGTGTACAGAGTTCACATATGCTTCTGATGTGCAATCCAATTTTAAGGGTGCTTCGCTGAAACTTTATAACGTTATGAAGTTTTCTTATCGCTAGCTAATAGACAAGATTTTGAAATGAAACAGTAGGCTTTCCAGTCTTATCCCTCCCAGAAATATAATATAATATAATATAATATAATATACATGTATGTATAGTTGTGTGTTTACCTGGCCCAGTAAACTATTCTGAATTGTTATCCACCTTCTATACCACATCTTATCTATCAATTTGGCAGTTACATTGAGGTCTTAATGATTTCCTGATTCAAATCTGGTGATGTTCCCTGTACAGGACAAAACAACACTGGAGAGCCTGACTCAACAACTGGCAGTAAAACAGAATGAAGACGGGAAGTTTAGCCACACAATGATGGATTTCAACATGAGCGGAGATTCTGACGGTCAGTAGGAACTGCTTATCCCTATTCCAGTTATGCATGTACATCAACAGTCTGTGCAGAAGAATGCAAACTCCCTTGGAGGTGGAGGCACAGAGTGGCTACTAAACAAATCGGGAGAAATTATTCATCTTGTGCTGTTTTAGGTCTGCGTACAAATTTTTATTTCTCTCTGTTGTACACTTCGTTTGTCAAGGCTGGACCAAGAACACATTCTTCCCATAAAAATGAGAAAAATGAGGCAAATAGATGTGGGATAACTGAGATCATACAGAGAGTCCATGAATTATCAAGCTGATCATCCGTGGATGATGCACACTCTTGGTCTGTGGGAGCTTGTTTGGATTTGATGAAGCAAGCTTAATGCTCTTTTCTTTTTCTGCCATTGCTTATGTTACCGTGGAGGTGTAAGCACAAGAAAAGGCAGCTGTGTAAAATGTTCATTTGTTAGTTAGAGACTTACTTAAAAAATACCTCATGTTACCATATATTAGCCCTGTTCTCATCACAAAGGAATCTGGAAATTGTTAATACAATACTGTCACCATCTGTAACTTACAAAGACACAAATCGCCACTGATAAAAATGTATTTTTAGGTTGTTATGCAGTAAAAGAAGTTGAAAAAAAAGTCTTTACACAGTTCGTGTGGAAAAAAGAACTGGGTTTTTTGCCTGTGCAGATGTATACATCATAAAGCATACCACAGGATTCAGTACCAGGACAATTACTAAAAAAGTAGACAGATGATAGAAAGAATGAGGTACAGCTGACCAACTAAAGCAGAGGGAGAAATATTTTGAATGTGTTTTGAACAAATGCTTCATGGAGTGTTCAACACCTCAAAAAGGAACCAAAAACAAAGGAAGTTGTGCAATCAAAATGCAAGTTGGGGATTACCTTCTCCTCTCTTTTTAGGAAGTGCAGGTGTCTCAGAATCTAGAATTTATCGGGAATCCAGAGGGCGTGGCAGCAATGAGCCCCATATCAAGCGTCCAATGAATGCCTTCATGGTGTGGGCTAAAGATGAGCGAAGAAAGATCCTTCAAGCCTTCCCTGACATGCACAATTCCAATATCAGCAAGATTCTTGGTAAGAAAACTGATTTTTCTGTACTAGAACTCATTGGTGTTGACTGAGTGTTTTGAAGAGAATTTACTGCCTGATACTATCCAGAGTCTAGCCATTA
>NW_005842598.1:269673-276769 GCF_000455745.1 Alligator sinensis | reverse complement strand
AGCAGGAAAGCAATTTTCCCCAGTGCTGCTCAACAGTATGCATCAACTGTAACTTGGAAAGCCTCTTCAATCTTTATAATCTCTGTGTGTGTGTGTGTGTGTGTGTGTGTGTGTGTGTGTGTGTGTGTGTGTGTGTGTGTGTGTGTATAAGGGTGGAGGAGGAGTTAGTATGAAGACATCTGTCTGTTAGCAACTAGATGTAAAACATCAGTTCACTTTCATAAAGTACTGAATAGCTCTGAGATGATTTGTTTAAAGGGGTGGTATGAGATGATTTAGATTTGTTAGAGGAACCGGATAGGAAGGCTAAGTTGGTTCTGTTGATGGTAAGATACTGTTATACAAGTTAAAAGGGATTAGACTGGTTTCAGGTATACGATGTGATTAGACTAGGGACTTGGGCAATAATAGTTTTGGTCTGCCTTTAAATTTATAATGGGCCTGATTAAACCTGTCTTTAAATAATCAGCTTAAAAAATCTACAAGATCATTTTGAATGGCCCTTTTTATATAGAAAGTACAAAGAAAGCTTGATGTTTTCCCTCTTAACTGATTGTTTTGGATAACAACCTCCGACAGCACGCTGCTAATTCATTCTACTTAAAACAGGCGCTTGAGCTGGGCTGACATTTTATGCAGTCTCTGGGGATCCTGGTTGACATTTTAAAGGGCTTCTAAGCATTTTATAATACCCTAAAATCTGGTTTTAATAATCCATTCTGCTGAAATTGTTAACATAAGGAATCACCTTTTACTGTTTGGTGCTAGATCAGGGAGATATGGGGACATCTTTTTCTGATTAGATATACAGTAGTTGGAATAAAATGTGTAAATTCATTACAGATCCTGTAGAGGTGACAGACAGCATAGCTGACTCCAAACTCTTTACTGTTTTGCTGCCAGATATAGGAAGAAATTAGGTTTGAAGGCAGTGAAAGAAGTTGCTCCTTTTTCTTCCCAGCATCACATTTATTTTTTTTCTAACCTTCCTCCTCTGCAATGGAGAGGGATGCCCTGATGTCCTCCTTCTTGACAGAAATGTTACAAAGGTCTTCCCTCAATTGCGAAAGGCCAGTCTTTTGAAGTCAGCAGGGAGCTCTGCTGACTTCCCTGGCAAAGGGTGACTAGAAACTTACAGATCAGACAAGTATTTGGGTCTCCTTCTGAGAAACCTACAATTTTTCTTTAGTGCTTTTTTTAAAGCACGGCTGCTACTGACTGCGGTCAGAGATCTGCATTGCTATTGAAAATGGCTCAGATAGGGTTGTCAGTGAGCAGGGGTCATTTTTATAGTGAAATGAGGAGGTGTCCTTCTTAGCATTAGAATTCTCTAGGGATTATGTTTGACACTGCGGAATTATGTTTTGAGCATAAAAATTAGATGCATGGATTTGTCACTAAATTCATCTGTGCATACGCTTGTCATCCATCTGTTCAGTGCAACTTAAAGTTGCAGTAATGATTTTATTTTTTTAGTAAATTGTTTAAAACATAAAAAATCATCTGTTGGATCTCTTTAGTTTATTTAGGGATTAATTTATTGTTCAGAAATTTTTGTAAATATTTTAATTGATTTTAGAAAGAGATGAACAGTTTACATAAGGTGATTAAAACAGATAAAAAGTTACCCCCCCAAAAAATTTCTACTCCATTTATTCTTCATATGTACAAGCACATTTCTAAAATAATTCATGCAGGCACCTGGCATAGGGAATTTCAACCCAAGCAGCAGAAAGTTTGGCACAGTTATAAATGACTTAAAATAGGTTTTTAAAACGGAAACTGTTCGGTTAAACTTATCTCTGGGCAATGCTAACAGCCCTCCCCATATCTCCATGGATGCACAGACCTGGATGTGCACATGTCTGCTTCTATATGTAGATGCTACTTCAGTGCTGATGATGAGGTTGATTGTTGATGGTAGCTTTGATTCTGCAGCTGAAATCTTGCATGCATCCCCCTGAACCTGTACAGGCCTCCCACTGACTTCACTTACATCCCCTGGGCAGAATCAGGAGACACAGGTCTTAACACAAGTATCAGGGTCAGATAGACTTTAGAAGCTCATCATTCATCCTGAGACCTACTGAAACTCACCAGATTTTGCACATTAATAAGTAAGCAAATAAAAATGATAAACAGAAAATCAAGACTATCAAAAAATCTTTTTATTTATTATGACAAAATTAGTTTAGTTTTAGTTATTTACAGTATTTCAATACACACTAGTAAATGAACTTTAGTGTATTTTGTAAAAACAATAAAGTTATAGTAATAGGAGGCATCATTTCAGGAGGCAGCTATTAAATATTTGCTAGGAAGAGAAGTGAGACTGCCAGGATTTTTTCACTATTTAGTTTGCAGCTTAGGAAGGAAAAATAACAATGGCATTTATGTATAAATGTTGTATGTGCAACTGTATGTATAAATATTACAAATCAAAATTCAGTAGTTATGGCCCTGAGCTGACTAAGATTTATACATATTCTTAACTTTATCCAGTGTGAGCAGTTCCTAGACAGGGGTTTGTCTGCCCAGATCTCCTTGCAGAGCTTGTGCTGCAGGAATTTATCAACACAGTAAAGGACAGTGAATAAATGTTATGTGTGGACAGAACTCTGTCATGACAATGTAACAAAACTGATTTTATTTTATATTTGTGTCTAAATAGACACTCCGCATCCCTGACAACTCAACTCCTACTCAGTGTATATAAAGTAATTCATGTGTGCATAGTTTTGCAGGACTGGGCCTGTTTTAATTATTCTGTTAAACTTTTCTAGGATCTTTTAATTTTAATTCTTGCCCTGTGATGGCATATTATAAATATTAAATCTAATTTTTGATGTGTATCCTGTTAACCACAACTCTGTTTTGATATCAAGATATTTATTGTTTTAGTAAATACAAAATGAAAAAATGTTATTTGTTTAATTTGTTGGGGGAGGCCAAGATATTTCTGTGTAATTCTAAGTTTATCTAACAGTAAGTCATTTCATATTGTAAGACACTGGAAGTTCGCTAGCAGGGCAAATTGTCACCAATAATTGCGCATAGGAATGCCAGGCTGTTTATGTATATCCACCTTAAACTTGTGTTTTTAATTTTTTTTTACCCCTTCTGTTCTTTCTATTGATACATGTATGTACCTCTGAAGTCTCACACAGCCTAACTTTTTGAACCAGAGTCTGGTATAGCTTGTGGTATTCTTTCTCTTGTCTGACATTTAATATTAATTTTGCTCAAAGTCTGTGAGGTTTCTGCCTTTATTATTTATAAAAGAAAACTGTTTGTCAGCAGAAACTCTTGTTTTAAAAGCAACAGGAGCTAAAGCAGTTTGTGATTTGAGGCCTCTAGATTCAAATAAATTGTATCACTTCTTCACAGTTAAGCAAAGCTACTGTGCTCTGTAAGGAATAGATTCTGAGAGCAAATTCACATCTTCATAATCCTGCCACCTGTTACAGGATGCAGCTCTGACGCTTCAAATATGTCACCAGCCACCTTGAGCCCTGCTTACTTTACTTTTCATCATGGCTTTCATTCCGATTTATGGAGATTCAGCAGAAAGGGTACTCTATACTCTGGCAGTTTCCAGTTGTTTATCCCTGCATCAGCTAAACCTGCTCGCATCTAACAGGCAGCAGCAAGGAGATAGATATAGAAACTCTGTGACACATTTAGTAGTCATTTCCCTGTAGAAAAGTCATTCCATGGTGGCTACTGCTCGGGAACAACCAAGCTGCTTTCCAAGATTTTTAAGGCCCAGCTAGACAAAGCCCTGGCTGGAATGATCAGGTTGGGGATGGGGTCCTGCTTTTGAGCAGGGGGTTGGACTAGATGACCTCCTGAGGTCCCTTTCAACCCTAATTTCTGTGATTTTGTGATTCTAAGATCATTTATGTAAAAGGTTGTTTCCTTGCTCTTCCTCTGAATGAAGACATTATTTTCCTTAAATCCGTTATCTTGAGATGTGAAGTCACATGAGAGCAATGTTCAGCCTGCAGGTTGTTGGCCTTTCAGAAACCCAGGCTGCAGTCTGGAATGGAGAACACCGAGGAGCTCACTCAGTCTGTGGGATCGGTCTTCCCAGGGCCTCTTTTCAGAAGAAATCAGGCTGTTTTCTTCTTTACAAAGACAGAACTATGCTCTTTGTATCTGAAGACACTCTTGGGGGCACAGTGTGAGTAATAGCATGAGCTAAGTGAATAAAAAAAAAGGAAAGTACTGACAATCAAATATGACATTATGAATCCATTATTTTGAGAAATGATTTAAACTATTTTTTTCCCAATAGGAAAATGGACTATTTTCCAAACAACTTTTCCTTATGGGGCACATGTTTCAAAGCTTAGTCTATCTCAGCTGCCTAGAATGGATCTTGTCCTGAAGCAATGCTATCATTGATTGAATAATAGACACTGGATAATGTATTGAGTGAATCTTGCTTTATTGTTTCAGTGCTTTATCTATTTTTAAAAATAATGTCAGTTTATGGATTCCATGATTTTTTTTAATGAAATACTTAATTTCCATAATTTTCACCCAACTTGTGTATTAACACAGACAGGAAATAAATAGTGAAGCACTAATATTTTTTGTTTATACATTCATTGCCCTCATGGTTATCTCTGACTGCTAGTTTATCATGTAGAAACTGCTCTTTTAATCCTCTGGGTTCTTTTTAATAACACATTTTTTTTAGATAGAATCTTTCATCTAAATGAACTGGACTCTGGCTTGGTACATGCAACAAGCTGTGAAGGGCTCCAGGCTTGGCAATGCAGAGCCCTAGCTCCATGATAGCACAAGGACTGCAATAGCTGTAACACCATAACCCCACACCATAACTCTGCCCTTCTCCACCCTGACCTCAAATGTCAGAATGGTAGAAGGACACTTACCTTCCAGGCCAAGGCCCAGCCATAGAGCACATGGACAGCAGTAGACCCCTCTGTTACTTACACCATCAGGGTATATAGGACTGCAGATGGGAGAGGAAGGCCTATTATAATTGTCGTGGAAACACACGCAGCATACTTTTGGGTCAGGTCAGCAGAAGCTTTTATTTAAAAGAAACTATAGCTGTAGGGGGGATTCCAAAGTGACATGGATCTCCCAAGCACTTGGAAGGGGTCCCCCCCAAGAGCAAAATCAGGAGGCTTATATACTTTTTAACAGTTGCTTATAACTCACGTGATCATATAGTGAAATTAGCATGAAAAGCGGCTATAACATTATTTCATTATTTCTTTGTTGTAATCAGGATGGGAACTAATGGGGGAGGCGAGGTTAGTTTACAAACCTCCTTCTTGCACCTGCAAATCAGAGTTGTACATACTTTTTGCTATCTTCAAGGCCGCGGTGAGCGAAGCAGTTGCAGAGGAGTTATAAAGAACAAACACTTTCTCTTATCTGTTCTACTATACAGAGCCAGCAATTCTCCACAAAGCGGTTATGTCATCTTATAACTAAAATAGTCAAAGTTTAAGGCATATATTTTTTCTGATTCCACAGTTCCCCCCCCTTTGAGACTATTTAGTCTCACTTTATCCTTAAATTTTTATTCTCATGAGCCCCTCTATTTTATCATGCAGCCTTTTATGTTTTTTTTTAATCTGCTCACACTTTTGTAATACCATTATTTTAGACTCTGCTGTGGGTTTTTTTGCCTTGCTAAAGCTTCTCCTGCTGGCTTTCACGCAGCAGAGGATCAGTTGCACTAAGACATAAAACATTATCAGAACTATCAAGACAAACAATATTCCATACAGGATTTTCTTGCCAAGGGCCCCGGAATCTGGGAGCCAGGAGGTTAGCCAAGACCACATTTCTTTTAGACCCCAGTCAGTATTTTTTAAGGCCACTTGATGTAAGTCCCTTAACTGATTTCGGATTTTATGGATGTCAGTTTCGATTTGCATGTCCTGATTGACATAGACACAACAGGTGGAGTTTACTAAGGCACATACTCCTCCCTGGGATACCAATAGGTAATCTAGGGCTACGCGGTGTTGTATAGTTACTTGTGAGATCTGGGAGATCTCTTCTTGCAGAGCCTGAATTGCATCCGCAGTGGCATTTCCCATAGCTTCCATTGTGGCTGAAATGTTAATTATGGCTAGTTCCAATTCTCTTACTCCAAGCCACGGTATGAAGGTTCTCACAAATTGATGGAACCCTGTGTTTCTGGTAGCTAAGGGGTTAACCGCCCTTTTCATGTGATGGTTGAAATTTTTTACTTGTTCCAGATATATTGTACTATGCATTTCAAAACCAGGGATAACACGTCCAAGAGTGCATGCCCCCACCCAATTCCAGGGCAAGATTTTATGAGCCCTGTTTCCGCAGAGCCAGTAAAGGCCTGGGGCAGAAAGGGTACTCAAATCTCGACAGGTGTTGTGCCATATCCGGCACTTTCGATTAATATGCATCGTATAGGACGGACCACGTTCAGCTGTTATCCTGCTGGACCGAGATATATTACAAGAAGTAAAATTGGAGTCAATGTAAAATTCCGATCTGTTTGCAATGAGAGCAACATGAGGTTCCTTAGAAAAGTTGTAGACCATGAATCCTGTACAATTGAGAGAGGGTACATTACCCAACAGGATTCCACTGGTGCTATTGGGGCTATAATCTAGAGTAGTTAGGCAATGAGGGTAGTGTCCTACAGGTGTGGCTTTATTATAAGCTCCGGTGTTGTTGGATCTGTAACAGAAAGGCGCCTCTACTCTTGGGGAGATTATCCAGTTAGCAGGGGCGGCCCTCCATTCTTTAGGAGCGGACCGATGGGCAGCTAACGAGTAGTGTCTAACGAAGCCGCCGTTTATTGTTCCCCATTGCCGGAGGGATATTGGTACTCCGATCATTGGGATTCCTTGTTGTAGGTGCGCTGGGCTGTGAGAGCATATCCAGCAGTCACTTTTATTTCCAGCTTGAGCCACCGTACGGGAGATCTGCAAGTACAAATTTTTCTCCCACCCCCCTTGGGTGATACTGAGATACCCAAGTGTGATATATAAGGATATCAGTGCCATTTTTAGATACAGGAGGGACAAAGAATTTTAACAACAAACATAACCAGCACCAGAAA
>NW_005842598.1:257325-266721 GCF_000455745.1 Alligator sinensis | reverse complement strand
TGGCTTGGCAGGGTTCAAGATGATACGCACTGGTTCAGCACTCAGCATGTGCCCCACTTCATTTGCATGGGTGGACCACAGCTGTGGAGGTACTCGTGCCAACAGTTCCTCTTGCAAGTAGGAAGTGTCAGGTTCAGAGTACTCCTGGGTTAGCAAAGCCACAAGCTCAGTTTCCCTATGTTCTGGTACCTCAAGGTAAACACCATCTGGGCTACAATAAATCACGCATCCCAGTTTACACAACAAATCCTTACCAAGAAGGTTGACAGGTGCACAGGGGCTAAGAAGAAAGGCATGATTTTCAGACAAAGGGCCAATAGAGATGGAGACAGGTTCAGAGACGGGATGTGGGATAGGTTGTCCGCCTATACCGACAGCATTTATAGTTTCAGGAGAATAAGGTAGAAAAGGAAACTCAGCAGCCTTTAGCGTGGAGCGGGATGCTCCGGTGTCGACAAGACAGGAGACAGGTTTACCAGAAATAAGGCATTCAACAAACGGACCAGATTGGTCAGTAGCAAGCAAAGGAGCGATGATGTCACTGTCCCTCAGGCTGTCCTATTCAACACTGGGAAAATTGACAGGAAGTGGAGGTGGGGGCAGGGACTGGGGTCTGGGTCCTTGGCCGGGGCGCTTGGGGCATTCTGATTTCCAATGTCCTTCTTGCTTGCAATAATGACATTGGTTCCCATAGCCTGGGTTTTGTGGGCTCAAGGATCTATCTCTTCCCCTGAATCTACCCGGGCCTCCCCTTCCCCGTCCTCGTCCCCTTCCTCTACCTGGACCCTGCAACTGAGAAATCTGTAAGGCCATTAACTTAAACTCGGCATTGTCTTTAGACCGTTCCAATTTGTTATGAAAATGGTTAGCCGCAGCAAGGACTTCAGTCAAATCTTTAGTTTCCCAGCCAATAATTACTGTTTGAATTTTCTCAGCAATTTTAGGGTTAAGTCCCTGGATGAATGCTGCCACTATTGCTTGTTTAGCATTTCCGACTGGGTTATCCATTCCTGAGTATCGTTCAAATGCCTGTTTGAGGCGTTCCAAATAGTCACTGGGGTGTTCATTTTTGTTTTGTTTACAGGTATTTATTTTGGTCCAGTCTGCCTTTTTTGGGCAAATTGTGAGAACTGCCTGAACCAAAGCATTTCTCTTGTCAATAAAGTCTTGGCCAATCCCTGGGTTTTGATCTGGCCAAGTACAGGCAGCATACAGACGTAGCATAGTTTCCTTGGGCAAAATCGATCGCATGAGCTGATTAATGTCAGCCCATGTTGGATTATAACAATTTATAACAGTCTGCAATTCTTCCTGAAATTTTTCTGGGTCTTCCCTGATTTTGGGGAATTTTTGAGTTAAATTGTAGAGATCACCTGGAGTCCAGGGTGCATGCACGGTTACTATATTTTGTCCATCGGTGCCAATGCCTGGCATTTGTCTTAGGGGGTAAACTTGTGCAGCTCGGGATCTAAGATTGATGGGAGATCTTTCCATGCCTATTCCCATTCTTCTAAATACACCTGTGGTGGGTTGTGACCCAGGAGTAAATTGCCACACTGGTGATGATTGAGTGGCAGATATGGTGGATGAGTCCAGACTATTAAGCTCCGTGGATGGATTTACTGAAGGAGCTTCAGCTAATGAGTTACTAGCCTGGGCTGCAGCCTGATGTTGAACCGGTTGTTGCTGATGTGGGAGTCCCAGGAGAGCAGGGTTCGAACAAAGGTCAAGGATATCCTCTGCTGGCTCCGGTGGTGGGGGCGCCCCGGGCAATGCTGGATACATCGGAGCGGTGGCCGGCGTGTAATTTGGGGGAGCAGCCAATTTCTCCCGAACAGCTTGTAACTGCTGTTTTAATTTTTCTTGAGAGTCTTTTAGGCTCCTAGTTTGAGATTCTGTCCGCCTTTTGGACATTTCATCATACCAATAAAAGAACGCGTCCCACTGGTTTTGTGGTGTTTTGGATCCACGGGACTCTAAAGCCCCTCTTAAGTGCACTATTTTATCCTGATCAAATGTTCCTTCTTGTGGAAAATGCTTCACAGGATCATCCCTAGTATACCAGTTCCACTTATCCAGGTACTTGCAAGCCTCGGGAGAATAGTGTGTGTACATAAAGTACGCCGGAGTCCCCTTAGGGGGGACGGGAACTTGTTTAGACTGACTCGTTCCCATTTTCAGTCACACAGGGAGACGTAGGAGAGGCTTATTTAGGATGTCCGGGCCGCTCAGTGCCTTGCCCCGCAGTTTTTCACTGCCCAGACAAAAGGCTTCTGACCCGACACCGGCTCATAAAATGGAAATGGGAAGGGAAACACAAGAGGAATCCTTTCACTCCTGCTCTCGGCAGAAGCTACTGGGACAAGGGGTTTGGAAAAGACAAAATCACTCAGACGCCCTGTCCACTGGGTCACGAGGTTTCAGCTGGGCCCCCTTGCTTTCGACGCTACCTTTTTTAGGCAGAATCGGGGCGGCTAGACCCAGCCTTAGTCCCAGACCTGGTCAGTGGCTCATTTTTCTAAATGCACACACACACATTTATTCAATCACTGGGAAGCCCTGTCCACTGGGTCACGAGGTTCCAGTTGGGCCCCCTTGCTTTCAAAACTGCCCTGTCAGGCAGAATTGGGGCGGCTGAACCCAACCGTAGTCTCAGACCTGGTCAGTGGCTCATATTTCTAAATACACACACATGCACATTCATTCAGTCAGCCAGACCTCCTCCCCCACACCGCCTTAGTTAATTAACGACAAGCCCGATGTGCTGTAGGATGAAGGTGCTTCATACAGTTTCTCCCTAAATAAAACGTACGTTACCAGACACAAAATGGGATCCTTTACCAGACAGAAAATTTTAGCCGGCAGTAAGGTTCAGACTGACCTGTTTTAACAAGGTTCAGATCCAGTTACCACGGCCAAGTTGGGAGCCTACAGGCAGTCCTCCTCCGAAACCCCAATAGAGATTTTGAATTAGGTCTCTTACCTCTCAAGTTTGGCGCCTCGGGGTTCGGGGGGGGCAGTCTGCGGTCCTCCTTTCTCAGCCTGTGTTCTGGATCCGAGTCACGGCACCAGGAATTGTCGTGGAAACACACGCAGCATACTTTTGGGTCAGGTCAGCAGAAGCTTTTATTTAAAAGAAACTATAGCTGTAGGGGGGATTCCAAAGTGACATGGATCTCCCAAGCACTTGGAAGGGGTCCCCCCCAAGAGCAAAATCAGGAGGCTTATATACTTTTTAACAGTTGCTTATAACTCACGTGATCATATAGTGAAATTAGCATGAAAAGCGGCTATAACATTATTTCATTATTTCTTTGTTGTAATCAGGATGGGAACTAATGGGGGAGGCGAGGTTAGTTTACAAACCTCCTTCTTGCACCTGCAAATCAGAGTTGTACATACTTTTTGCTATCTTCAAGGCCGCGGTGAGCGAAGCAGTTGCAGAGGAGTTATAAAGAACAAACACTTTCTCTTATCTGTTCTACTATACAGAGCCAGCAATTCTCCACAAAGCGGTTATGTCATCTTATAACTAAAATAGTCAAAGTTTAAGGCATATATTTTTTCTGATTCCACATAATATTATTCTCCTCCAACAATACAAGTTCTCTGCTGAGTGAGAATTCATGACTCTGTAGATCAGGAGCTCTAGGAATTAAGGCCTCATTGAGACATACAGGACAATTCACACATCTCATATCTATTGCTTCAGGTTCACTGCAGGCAGGTAGACATCAGTTATAATCAGCTTGTGGTTTTTCTTACCACAACAAAGAGCTGAAAATACGTTTTTGATAATGAACAATTAGACATTGATATAACGCAGTTCTAACAGCCAGTACCCTAGACATGGATTTTTATCACTTGTGTCTTAGTCCTGGGTGGAACAAGAGCAGCCAGTTCACAGCCTACAGAACAGGCATTAGAACAGGAAATGAAGAATTATTCCAGGTCTTAATGAAATTGTGAGTGAACATGGGCAGTGAATCTTCCATACTTACCCTTACAGAAAGTGTCAGGGATTTTCAGTGATTACTAGTAGTCAGTACCCTGGGTTTCTGCCTCATCTGGGCACTTGGGCAAGTTTCCCAACATTTTCTTCTGCCAATACGCCTCACTTAAAAGCTGACATATTTAAGAGCAGTGTCAATAAAATACTGACTCAAAAGAAAAGAATGCCACAAACAAAACTACCCACAGCATTTCCTTTACCACATGGCCATACTCTGATTAGTTTGATATCCAAAAAAGGGATATCAAGGACCTGACCTCCCTTGTCTAAGTGGCTGACAGTCTCACAGTGCAAAGCAATAAGTCCACTGGTGTCTTGTCCTGAAAGACATTTGTTTCTCTTGCTTAGAAAATGTTTGTTTTCTTTTTCTGACAGGATCTCGCTGGAAAGCTATGACAAATCTAGAGAAGCAGCCATACTACGAAGAGCAGGCCCGACTCAGCAAACAGCACCTGGAAAAGTACCCAGACTACAAATACAAGCCAAGGCCAAAACGTACCTGTCTTGTAGATGGCAAAAAATTGCGGATTGGCGAGTACAAGGCAATCATGCGCAACAGACGCCAAGAGATGAGGCAATATTTTAACGTTGGGTATGAGACCTTCCTAGCATACTACAGATTCTAATTTAAACGGTCTTGTTGTGGGGGGTTTAGTGTTGTAAAATTTGTATTTTATTAAAAAAGGCTTATAAGTTTCAAGGCCTGAGACACTGCACTGGAAGTCAGAGCTGTTCATGGCCCATTGCAGTTTCTTTCCTTTGTAACTTGGGCCAAAATTCATCTTATTCCCATATTTGTAATACAGAAATGTGATATTTTATGATCTTCAAATGAAGAACACCACAAAAATGCTGAATATTGTTTCCTCATGGGGCTCTACAAAAGATAGGTGAATTAATCTGTGTAAGTTCCTGTTGATCCTGTTGATCCAGTTTGCAAAAGAACAACTCTGCAATACATTGAAGACAATGGCCCAAGTAGGTTGATCCTTACTGGTAAGGCCAATGCAGACAGAAACTCACCTTGAACACTGTCAATCAGCTCTCACTGGGCATGTACAAAGAGCCTGATGGCTTTTAGTCATGCCACAGATGTTTCCTCTGCAGTAAAATGCATCCTTTGCTGGGTACAAGTCTCAAGAGGACTAGTTCAGATAAATATCCAATTACTAATTGTCCTGATTTACCTAGGTTTTTTTCCCTCTAGAAGCCTGCCTGTGATTCCCTCTGTGAATAGTTTTTGGCTTAAGCTACAATAGGTCAGAAGCAGTAAAAAGAAAGACTTGTTTGGGTTTTTTTCTGTCTCCCCACCAGGAAATGGAGAGCTACACAAAACATAGTGGTTTCAAGTAAAAAGTCTCCTGGCTTCAGAAAAGATGGCATTTGGGTCCTGGTCAGCTTGGGTTGAAAATGGAATAATTTTTACTGTTATTGGACTGGATTGTGTGTGTCTCTAGTTAATGTATGAGAGCACCAATGAAGAGCAGACTATCTCTTGGGCTGCTGTTAAGTGTCATCAGACAGGGTTTTAAACAGCTACAGTGTGCATTGTTATAATAAACAGCTCAACAGAAAATTTGAGCTGCTTAACCCTGTGGCGCTGGCAGGTCCAGGGATCCCACTGGTAAGCACTGAAACAAACACAGGGAAGTCAGCCAACATTTGGCATCAAGAGATTTAAAAAAAAGGGAGGGGAGAGCCTTTTTGAAGAAGAATAAGTGGCAACAGAGCCCCCAAACCATTGCTTATCTGACCAACACGCACGCTTTCTAATTTTTTTGAAATAACCTTGCAACATTTTAAATATTCAACTTTCCAGATAAGTCTGACAAATACCACTTGAAAACAAAGCATTCTGGAAATAATTTGTGTAGGGTTTAGAGAAAGGGACTGGGGTGAGAAATCCTGTCTCTGTTGAAGTCAGTGGCAAAACTCCCATTGACTTTAGTAAGACCAGTTGGAGTCAGGATACCTATGTTCCCTTCCTGTTGCTGGCTCTGATTTGCCAAGTAACCTTGTGCAGGTCATTTAGTGCTGACTTTTTTTTTTCACAGAAATTTAGCTCCCATTCAGGAACCAAAATAAGAGAACAATTTTTCACACTAGGTGCTGACAAATTTTGTAACTTGTCCAGGACTAGGATCTAACTGAGTGATGGGCTTTTTTTCAAAAAACTTATTGTTTTCCTTTTCACTTTTCTCATTTGTAATAATTGTTTAATAATGCTTCCCTTGTGTAACCATTGTGAGCTTTAATATCCATAGAGTACTTTGAGATCTTCCACTGGAAGGTACTAAAGGGGTGGAAAATTTTCTTTGATTATTGAACATTTGCAATGTTATAAAAGCCACCATTTAAGTGTAAAGTGCTCCTATTAAAGATTTAAAAAAATTGAAAAGCACTGAGTCCCATTTATACAAACACTGATTCAAACAAAAAAATTTTAGCAGATAAGAAAAAGTAATTTATATCAATGACACAATATATATTGGTACAAAAATAAAACAATAATGATTGCAGATGAGATGGTGCTTTTGAAAGTAAGATGTTCTTCATCAATCAGAACAGTAGAAGCTAGCACAGAATAGTAAAAGCAGTTGTAAGTGGGGGAGAGGGGATTCCCAAGGGTAGCTGACAAACAGCACAAGCAGCTGATTACTGGGAGATCAAAGCCTATCAAATGGGAGGTGCCACAAGGCACAGACACAAGTGACAATTTTTGCCCAGTCTAGCCCCTGATTGCAATCTACAGCTGTGACCAAACACAACTGCACAGCTGCAGAGTGCTTTAAAAGGGCCCAATCCCATGACAGTTTGAATCCGCATTGCATGAGGATTAAGATGCTTCAAAATGGAGCGCCTTCAGTAACTTGTGTCTGCATGCACTGGTAGCAGGGCTAGGCTGATGCAGCTCAACCCTGCTCCCAGCACTATCTTCAGAACGGGAAGTGGGGAAGGGAGTGGAGGGAGTTCAGTCTGTGGGTTTTGCAGCCGGCCAGGGGGGGGGGGGGGGAGGGGGGGGGGGGGGGAGGGGGGGGGGGGGGGAGGGGGGGGGGGGTGGGCTGGGGGCCCCCCCCCCCCCCCATCTCCCTGTCCCTCCCTCCAGTGCTGGCTGGGCAACCCCTAGAATGAGCTCTATCTGCTCCCTTTCCCCCCTGCCATTCTGAAAACAGTGCCAGGGCCAGGAGAAGGAGAGGCATTGCTAGGGGAACGCAGCTGCAGGCTCTCAGGTGCTCTAAACAGCAGCTCAATTCTTCAACTCCCGGAACCCAACAGCATATATCTTTTGGGTCTGGGGGATTGTTGTAACTCATGGCACTTCCTGCAAAGCACCATGAGTTACAAAGGGCAGCTGCTTTTCTGTCTGTGCCTTCAGTCTCACCTTTCATGTGTTGAAAGAATCCAGGAATCAGGTAGGTTATTATGTGCCATAAACCAGTATCAGTGTTAAGTCTTTGGTTCTTAGGGTCCAGACAGCTTATGAATTTTTGTTTGTTGAATTTTTTCTGTGAGAGTTTATTCTGGTCTCTAGCTGGCATTTAGTTTCACCCACATAGTTGCCATTTAGTGCATTGGATCAAATAGTTTGGGAAAGGCATGCGTAGGAACCCTGGAAGGTGAGGTGGCATCCTAGAATGGCAAGCAGCAAGTATTAAAACATGTGGCAAGTAATTCCAAACCAATGTAAAGATGTTTGGCACTGCAGCCTTTCAGGATCACTGTAGTGCATCAGGCTTAGTGTGTTGGCAGTACACAGTCAGGCTGAGGAACAGGGAAGGGTTTCATTCTTAATTAAGGATGTTTATCTCAAGAGATTGCACCCTGTCTCCTATGGCAAGGCTTTTCAGTACAGATGGACACACTGCTGATGACATTACAATGTGCAGCATGTACTGAAGAGCATTACTGCAATGGAATTACTTCATGCAGCAAGGAAACAAAAGGAGCATGAATTTTAAACCTCTAGGCTTGTTGGGACCCTGGAGCTTGTCAGGGAAATAAACACTGGTATAACACAGCTAGCATTCTTGATATAAAAAGGGAATTTCGATGGCCTAAAATAATTCTGCTTTCATTACCGCATACACATTCCCAAGGCTTAAGTGTCCTATGGAGGATTTGATCAAACACTCACATTGCTCGCATGTCTTATTTATTTATTTTAAAATAAAGCATGTTAATCATTTTAAGTATTTTTCCCAGTTTCATATGCCCCCCCTCAAAGAATCTAGTTTTGATAAACAGCCCTTGCTTTTGTAGGCCCAGGAGGTTGCCCTTATTTATCGAAAATGTACAGCAAAAGCTGTGTTAACTGGCAATTTATTAGCCAGAAAACCTTTCTAACTGGCATCCAAGGGACGCGGCAAAAGCGAAACCAGAAGTACCACTTCCAGGTTTCGCTGCCGCTGTGAGCAGAGTTCTTGCCACTTCTTCGGCCCACGGCCCAGGGCAAAGCAGCCTGCGTGGGGCAAAGCCCGCTGCGCAGGGCTCCCCTCCCTGTCCCCCAGCACACTGACGCTGGGGAGTGCACCAGATGCTGCACATTTGATTAACCAGAATATTTGATTGACCGGCATCCCCCATTCCCGGTGGATGCTGGATAACAGCTTTTACTGTATCCTCTTTCTTCTTCTCTCCCTGCCATCCTATAGACTTTACTTATGCTACCTCTAAAGTTTCATGGAATTACCACATTGCAGGGCAAAGCCTCTGGCAATCACTCACCTGCTCAGGTGGGCCACAGACAGCTTCTTGTTCACCTTCTCTTTGTCCTTCAGGTTTCTGGATAAAGGGCTTATTCCCAGCCCGAATCAGGCTTTCAAATAGACTCCCCATTCCTTAGTCCATCCTACAATACCTATTCAAACGGTCCAGGCCAAGCTACCTTTCCTAGCAGTAAAACACTGTCTTGTTTTTGGCTCCAGGTATGCTCTCCAACTTGTGATACTTGCAGGGGAAAGCTTTTTTTAATTTTTTTTTTTTAAGGAAGGAATATTTGTCATTGGCTGTGTGCTTCTTCACCCAGGAGGGAACCTGGCATTACAGATAAATGAACCCAGGCAGCAAAGTTCAGATACAGACTCAGTTTCCTAAAGCTTAGGGACATCTGCATCAGTTGTTTGTGTCAGGCCTGACTTAAGTAACATGATCAGTTAATGAAGGTTGGAAGATAAGGATGGGGAAATTGTGGTGTGGATCATCTAGGAACCTACCCCACCAATCTCACTATGATGTGCAATGAAAGTACAAGTTGCTATCCTGTCAGTTGTTTCTTTCCTCTTCCCAGTATTTAAAATGTGTTTTTATTTTTCAATTACAGGCAGCAAGCACAGATTCCGATTGCTACTGCCGGTGTAGTCTACCCAGGAGCCATTGCCATGGCA
>NW_005842598.1:254025-257294 GCF_000455745.1 Alligator sinensis | reverse complement strand
GAATGCCTTCTCCACATTTGCCCTCAGAGCACTCAAGTGTGTCCAGCAGCCCAGAGCCTGGGATGCCTGTAATCCAGAGCACTTACGGTATCAAAGGTGAAGAGCCTCACATCAAGGAAGAGATGCAGACCGATGATGTCAATGGAGAAATGTATGATGAATATGATGAAGAAGAGGATGACCCTGATGTGGACTATGGCAGTGACAGTGAAAATCACATTGCAGGGCAAGCCAACTGATAAGGATCCAAGTATTGTATGACCTAAAGGACTTCAAGGAAAAAAAAAAAGCCCCATCTGGTTAAACTTTACCAGTGGTCAAGCACATTAACTTTCTCATACACTGACTGTTACTTTAACTGTTAGTCTTAACTAGTTGAGACATCAGCTGTCTAATAGACATCAGCCTGCATCAAAAAATGAAAAAGGCTCAGAAGAAAGGAAACAATGACAACGACGATGACAACAACAGAAAGAAATAAGCTATGGGTAAAATAATGCCAGTAATTCAGCTGCTATACCCAAGCACTGAAGTCTTACCCGTCAACCTTTTATTATTATTATTTTTTTTCAAATAAACTTTATGGCTGTTTGTTCTACAATGTTCTAGAAATTCTCACTCAGGTACACAGTGCCAACAAGTGGCTTGTGAATGTGTTTTGTTGTTTTGTGCTACAGTTTAAAGAGAAATAAGATGTTTTTTTTTTTGGTAATGCACCTGACAGGAAAAAAAAAAAAATGAGATGAAATTCCGTTTACCCCCCTGCCTCCTCCTCTATCTCCTCTCCTGCAGATTTAGCATTAGAGGCACATGCACATTGCACATGTGCATATGTCTGGCAGGGAAGAGAGTAGAGGGGAGTCTGTTTCTATAAACCCCACAAAGCAGTTATTTCCCTTCTAGAGAGGACTTCTCTTCATCAGTTGCACACCACACTGAGTCTCTGAGCAAGTGCCAAATTTGTACTGAAGCGCTGAACTAGTCCAGTTTTATTTTTTTTGATTGGTCTCTTGTTTTTGTTTCCTGTTCCGTCTTAAGTTAGGACATCGTTATGTCTTAGACAATCCCTTGAAAAACCTGATATACCAGCAGCTGGTGAGATTAGACACGTTTCTGAGTTTTTTTGTTTTTTAAAGGAAACTGTAGGTGCCGTTCTCAGGTGAAAAAGAGAGAGAAAGACATAAGAAATTTAGAGAAAAATATTTTATGATCTTGGATTTTCGTGCATGCATATTTATGGTACTAATAATATTGGACCATTGTGAACAAAAAATAACATGTTCCAGGATGAAATCCCACACCCTGCCAATGATTCGGCCTGTAAGGAGCCTTTGCTTTTAACTTACACTTCAAATGGCAGCATATATAGATGATTGTTCAGAATGTAACCTCACCTATTTATTACAGGGCAGGGAAATTGGAAGCATTGATTTAGGCATGAGCCTAAATAGATTAATCTGATGTCCAGTTTTAATGGACATCAGATAGCATATGGGGCTGTGTTCAGATCTCTCATCCCATGAGGCAGATTTTGACTAATATTTTGCTCCCCCTATACATTGGTATCAGTAGGATGCCTATGCATGGAAAAAAAAGAAAATATCAAAGAGGAGATTCAAATCTGGCAGTAGAGTTTGAGCCACCCCCTCCCTCAATAGGATGGGGTATACCCAGACTCGACAATTTGCAGGACTGCAGACCAGAAAATAACTATTTCCCCTATGCTCCAATAACATATTTTCAATACTATCTAGAATCTGATTTTCTCTGTTATCTTACTTGTTAAATTCTTCTGTAGTGATATGCATCCTTGTTGAAGACGGTAGAGTCTCACACATGCAGCTGGGCAGAATTTAGCCCATTTTATTTTCCACTGAATATTAAAAAAGAAAGAAAAACACAGTGAGATAGAGCCTCCTTGTGTTTCCTGACTCTGATCCTCTACTGAAGAAGAATGTCCAGTTTGTGTAGGAAGATGGAAGTTTTAAATCTATACCAAACATCACAAACAAACAAAAAGGCTACCTCTGATTTCAAATAAAGGCTATCAGAGATTTCCCCACTGTCCTAGGAAACAGTGTCTCATGTTACAGAAAGAAAAACATTCCACTGAGGCGCCTGTTTGCTAACATGGGGTTCCTTCCTGTTTCTCGCAGCCATAGCCTTAACTCACAGCAGGAGTCTCATCATTATCTATTGGTCTCCTTATCTGAGTAAAGACTATATGTTCATTAGAGCCCATTGCTAACCAAATAGAAAGAGGTTGGAGATTTGAGGGCCTGACTGTGCAAGTGGCCCTTGTGCCAGCCAAATTTTAGACAGTAGAGCAATCAGCTCACAGAAATCCAGTTGCAGGACTGGGGCCTTTCTTTGCCTGAAGAAATACCACTTGAAGTGTAACATTACTCTGCAGACCTTGCAAAGCAAATGACAAACATATGCCGTTTAAGAGTTAGGACAATACTCTGACCAGAGGTTTGGATGCATGATATTTTCACCCTACACCATCTATTTTTATTCTTTTACTTTTCTGCTTTTGATTTCTGAATCAAAAATTCTTTCTTTTCCACTCTCTCTCTCTCTCTCTCTCTCTCTCTCTCTCTCTCTCAAAAAGCTTGCTCTGAGGTTATGCTTGGAGTAGCTGATCTTCTCCTCCATGTCAGAGAGTTTGTTTTTTATTTTATTTTTTTGGTTGTATTTGAGGACTGTATTCTTTTTCAGTTGAACTGCCTCTTCTTGCTAGTGTTGTAATGGTAATTATAATAATAATAATGGTCAGCTGTTCCCAGATTAGTAAATTATGTATAATTTATTTTATTTCCCTTTTTCTCCTACTTTATTCTGTTCTGATTTGGCAGTACAGCAAATGAAGATGTTAAGATATTTAAAAATGATACTGACATACTGCTCCTCCCCCCCACTTTTTTTACATATATACATATAAAAAAAATCACTTCTTCCTTTGCTTACACCATTCCTTTTTCCTTATTTTAATTTGCCCTCAGTCATGTCAACTTCCGATGTTTATTATGATGGAGTGAATTAATGGGAGTGTTGTTTTCAATCTTAATTAACTTCTGCTCTCTCATCACTCATTTTAGTTATTTAATTACACCAGTCATCTAGAGCCAATTTTTGAAGTACTCTGTTTGGATAAGAAGAAAAAAATAGACAATTGTTTTTAAATCATTATTATGTACAATGTGAAGACAGGTATTTGCTCCTTTCCAACCCTCTCCCCCCCCCCCCCCCATTTTTTTTTTTTGATT
>NW_005842598.1:249235-253983 GCF_000455745.1 Alligator sinensis | reverse complement strand
CCCCCCCCCCCCCCCCCCCACTTTTATTTTTAAATTTGGTCCCAGTCTTTGTGAACAAATTCTGACTCTTGTGGGTTTACCTCACATTTGCTGGATGCTTGATTTCCACCATGTTATAGAGATGCTCTGATTTAATTACATCACTTTGGGCTATGACAATACTTTGTTTTAGTTCCAGGTAGGTGCCACTGAGGCAGGTATGGTTGGAGCAAATCTCAAGCATAGAGGGTGAAATCCTGGCTGAGTGAAACCAATGGAAAACTTGCCTTTGACTTCAACAGAACCAGGACTTACCCCAAAACTGTGGGCTTGAGCCTGCAGACCTCACTCATGGGAGCAGCCTGTGAACGAGAAGTACTTGCATACAAGTAAAGGCTGCAGGCCTGAGCCCTATTTTAGATAATGGGTGGGTGTGAAAGAACTCTTTTTGGGGGCGAGCTGTGCTTTATATACTGTGTTGTCCTTGACTAAGGTTCAGAATGAATGCTAAAAAGAGAAAAAGGAAAATGCTTACATACAAATGTCAGTCTGTGAAACTATGCTAGGACCTGGGGTTTGGTCAAATTTTCAAATGGATAACTTGAACACACTATGCACTCCCAGCATGGGGGTGCTGAAACTGATGCAGCCATGTAAAAATGGCTCTGAGGTCTCAAGACAAAATTTTAAATAATGCTGAATTGCTTTGCTGGATCAGAGCCAGAGTGCCCATTTATGTGTAGTGAAACACCCATGTTTGAAAATGTAGCCCTGCTTACCCCATTTGATTTCTTTAAAGAAAAAATGGATATTTAGAGAAGGTGTTCTTGTCTTGTTTCTTTCTTTTCCTGGGTCTGCGTGCCCTATGGTGCCTAGAGAAACCAGGTTAGAAGAGATTAGGATAGTATTAACCTAAAAGGGCATAAATGGCCTAGCATATATATTGGCCTAACTCCCCTCTTTCCTGGGAATCGGGAGATTGGTGATCTTGTTAGAATGTTGTGTTGGCCACACATTCCGTTTCCTCTTAAATCGGGGTAGCTCCTTTCTCCAGTATGGCTTGTGCACTTCTTAGAGAACAATATCCGCAGTAAGGAATAGGGGGAAAAAGAAAAAGAAAACACAAGGCACTGGCTTCTAAGCTCAATGAAATAACAGAGTATATCCTTTCTCAATTTCTTCATGCCTTATATTAGTAAAATAGGATTTTTTAAGTGCATTTAACATCTTTATTTAACCGTTCCACTATATTAATCAGGACCCCAGAAAAGAACACTAGCTATTATTATAGCATTTAATTAGTTTGTAACCAAATCCTCTTATTACAAATGCATATGGAAGAAATTCTTTCTTCATAGACATTATTTCAAAGATTTGGTTTATGCAGTAGACTCTTTTTAATTAAATCATTTTTTAGAAAAGTAAATTGTCTTTAACCTTTTTACAGCACATTTTCAGAGCTTTTTCTTTTTTTAATCCAAAGAGATGAGCTGTTATTGTCCCCGAAGAAGCCTCTGACATCACATTTGTAACATCAAAAATAATTATACTCAGTGGAAATGTGGACTTCACTTAGCAAGAATTCATCTACTAGGATTAATGGCAACTACATAATATATCAGATGTTTAAGGGCATGGTTTATCAAATATGAAATATTTTTGTCTGCCCACTTCTTGATAGAATCATATCTTCAATTCTGCAAGGATATGTGAATAATTCACTAGATGTGGAGTCAAGTGTATCCTCAAATTCACAGGGCATAGGGTGGATGTTTAACTTGCTTTATATTTACATTTTTTTCAACTTTATCTTAACTTGTCGGTTTCCCAGATTGAAGAACATGTCAAGTTCGTTTTTCTACTGACTGATTTCTCTATTCCCCAGTGTTTTTTGTCACTGGTTTGCTGAAACAGTATTTATATAGCTCCATTGGCTCTAAAGCTCTTACTCCTTCTAACATTTTGGATTTTACAAGTGAAAAGAAAATAGAAAAGAATATAGAGACAATCAAACGCCTGGAGCTTAAAACAAAGTATGTGCAACCTACCATCTCACTTGAAATTTAATAAAAGAAATAATTATGTAAATATAACATAGAGTTATAGATTTATATTTTGTTCATAACACATAGTGTAATATAAGTTGTATATTTTCATGTTTTGGTTTTATGTTATCATTCATGCCACAATAAATAAAAAACAGGAGTTGATGTACTCTTTAAAAAAATGTGGGTTGCCACCATCCTGGTTTTTCTTTTCTTTTCTTTTCTTTTTTTTTAATTCCCCATTTTTTTCAGTATTATTGCCCTGCAAGGCACCAATAAAAACAGCAAATGTGTTCTTTACTTATACCGTGTTTCTGTTTCCCACTTCTTATTGCCAAGGTGTGCTACTTAGTGTCATTATCAGAAGAACAAAACAGCTGAGCTCAAGGTGCAAAAAATTAGATCCAGATTTAGATTTCCAATCACTCAAAAAGTCAAGGGTACTAATCATAGGAGCCAAATTCTCTTCTGGCATAATTCCACTGAAATGCCTGGAGGTATGCCAGCAAAGAAAAAGTTGGTCCCAGAGACCTGTTTCAGGCCATTATAAGATAGGAGCTATTAGCAGCATACAAATCGAGGTTCAAGTTTTGAGCACCTCTTCTGTGGGAATGTTTGGATCCAGATTTTGCATTCAGGCCTCTGCCTAAAGAACACATTTATTTTGTGTGAGTATAACTATTTAGTGCAAAAGCCAAGAACAAGGTCAGGGAGAAATGCCTGATTATAAAGGAAGATAGCAAATAGGTACCAAGTAAATAAATGTCCTTAGTGAATATATTTCAATATATTAGCTAACAGCTCATGAAGTTTCGCAGCAGTACATGGCAGAAAGTGGGAGAAAAAAAGTGCAACCTCCTTTCAAAAGAACTCTCAGAAGCAAAGTACAAATTCAGGCATGTACAATGGCACAAGACAGTAGGGAACTCCAAAATTCACACCAGTTGGGAAGGGATGTTTGGGAAAGCAGG
Organism: Alligator sinensis; assembly: GCF_000455745.1. Lineage (NCBI taxonomy): Eukaryota > Metazoa > Chordata > Crocodylia > Alligatoridae > Alligator > Alligator sinensis. Next base: position 250,988 of record NW_005842598.1, on the reverse strand, counting down.
AAATAGGATGTGGTTCTGTTAACTCTTCTTTGTGTGCATTTCTAAGTGCTGAAGTGCGATCAGGATGCTTATTCCATCCCTAAAGAACATATTTATTTTGCATGAGCATAACTATTAAGCCAAGAGAAAATTCCAGGGAAAATGCCTGATTATAAACAAGGTTAACAAATCACACACACCTTAATGCCTGATTTTCAAAGACTATGAGTGCCCACGAGCTACCAGTGGACAAAAAAATATGAAAAATCACAAGTCCAAAAACTATGCTGTATAGTTCATTCCTAACTGAAGTATAACATGCAAAGGTACATCCTCAACACAGTACATACATGGACCCAAAGACAGTGCCTTAGATAAACTAGCAGAGAGTTATCCATATGGAAGGATTCATGAAAAGTCATCTAGTAATTGGGATTTTTAAACAAGTAACTTTCAGAAAAAGTTTGGACAGTGCTGGATGCCAAAAGGAAGCATGGGCAAGAAAAGAATACTGGAAGGGTGTTTACCAAAGCATAGGCATAAAGGAGACAAGGTGAGTGATGCCTATTTCCGGTGAGCTATGCCTGAAGACAGTCTTCAAGACAAGCCTTGGGTAGCTCATCTTGTACCTGCAACATTTACTATCATTTTTATTTGTTTTTCAGTCACACTGACAGCTGAAATCAGGGCCCTATTGTGCTTGCAGTCTAAATTGGCAGACAGGGGAGAGGACACGACAAGGGTAAGTATTGTTCTCTCCCAGTTTAGAGAGGTAGAGGCTATTCTGCTTTCAGATTTTCAGATGCCATGCTGATTTTTTGCAAGGCTGCCAGTTAAAAAAGTAGCATGTGTTTTTGTTTTCTTCTTTTAATGAGTAAACTTAGAAAACTTGATCTGGACGTCAATACAAGAGCGAAACTACAGAATCCTATGGTATCATTTTAACAGTGAAGTCCCTGCCTATAATCGCACTTCATGGACATAATTGCGCTGTTTCCCTATAAAGCAGATCAAAGTTTCTTACCACCCACGTGCTTTGTGGTTTATTGCCTGCTGCAAATGCATACACATGTTCACTCACCCAGTTCCACTTGTTGTGTTTGTTTAAAATCTCCACATTGCTGATGCTTGTCCTTGTATATGCTTCACATGCAGGGAATATCCTATTCTTGGTTTTCACATAAGAGCTTGAGTCTCTAGTCAGAAACTCAGTACAAACTTATTCTGACCCTCAAACATTCAAAGAGGAACATTCAAAGAGGAACATTCAAATGTTCCTCTTTTGAATCAACCCAGGGATCCAGTTTATAACCCACTATACCCACCTCTTTGACAGCCTAATTTATTTAGTGAATTCAGTTTTTACCACCTCAAAAATGCTGTGTGGCTTTAGGGTACTCACTAGGGCTGTGCAAAGCTTCATACCCTGATTCAATTCAGCAAAGATTCAGCCTGATTTGGCGGCTGAATCTCTAACTCTGAACTGAATCATGAGACCCTTTGATTTCTCTGAATCAAATCGGAACCCCCCTGAATCAATTTGGAGAGATTCAGAAAGATTCGGAAATTTGGACATAGACACAGCTTTAAATGTTTTTTCTACATACCTCTAGGTACCAGACAGTTTGTGAATGTTGAGATGCTAGGGTGGATGGAGTGTCCCATAGCAGCACGAGGCGGGGGGGGGGGGGGTCCCCAAAGCACTCAGCAGCAGATCCGGAAGTGAGCAGCCCCCCCCCCCCCCCCCCCCCAGCTCGCCGGCGAGCCGCAGCAG
>NW_005842598.1:229219-249184 GCF_000455745.1 Alligator sinensis | reverse complement strand
GGGGGGGGGGGGGGCCCCAGCACACTCCCCGTTGGACCCAGAAATGGACCAGAAGTATTTCCAGTCCACTTCCAGGTTCGCCACTGAGCATGTGGGGGGCCTCCCCCTGCACTCCTGTGGGATGTTCCATCTGCCCCAGCATTGCAGCATTCATGGTACCTCGAAGTACATAGAAAAAACATTTAAATTTGTATCTATGTCCGAATCGCTGATTCTCCAAATCAGCATCAAATCTTAAGATTTGGATTCATCCAAATCTAATCAGGGACAGTGATCTGAATCAACGAATCGAGTCACTGTCCCTGATTTGGGCTGAATCCGAATCGAATACAGCCTGCTTTGCACACCCCTAGCATTCAGAACCAATACCAAAAGTGTTCCTTTCTGAACCATTAACTTAATAAATCCAAACAAGTTGGTGTGAGATTATGAATAAAGGCCTCAAGGTCTGTATAAGAAAATTGCATCAATATTATTTAAACTGTTTTACTTAAACTAGTGCAACATTTTTGTTGGTATTTATTGAGGTTTTAGAGTGGCTTTTGGGATTATATTTTTAATTTGATTTAGGCCCAGTTTTCACACTGGCTTGTATATTTCAATGGAAGAAGGTTCATTTTTCTACAACAGTTGAAACCTCTAGTGTAGATGCAGTCATATTACTCTAACTATGTCTTGTCTTGATGTAGCTTATTTCCCTACCCACACAGGAACAGCTATGCAAATTCTAGGCACAATTATTCCAAGATACCTGCAGTCACATTAGGGGTGTTAATGATGCTGGTATAGGTAATCAGTACACTTTGTGTGTGTAGACAAGACATTAAACACTCCTCTACTGAAGCAGAAGTATCCGTGAACAAGTAGTGCTAGAAAAAGTATTCAAATACAGTAAGTAAATCAGAGTAGCTATTTAACATTTAAATGATTTAAAAGATTAAATGTGAAGAGAATTGCCCAGTGGTTAGAGAGGAGTCTGAGGAACAGAACTTCAGTGTTTTATTCTTGACTCTGTCAGTGCCTTGCTGTACAACTTCAGGAAAATTACTCAGCCCATCTCCAAGACAGCTATAATAATACCTACTTCAAAGGGGTGTTATGAGGCTTAATTCATTAATGCCTGCAAAGCACTTTGAGATCTTTGGATTAAAGGCACTACAGTAGTGCAAAGTATTATTAACTAGCGAAAAAAGCTCTCAGACAAGCATGGCATTAAATGTCTGCAGTTATAATAAATGGCAAAACACAGAGATAGGCAAATTGTGGGTGGTTTGAGTTATTTCCATAGTCATCCAGGTTTGGGGTTGCAAAATGAAAAGCAGGAGTAGTTTAGTTCAAGGTACCTTTGATTCTCACTCTAAATCTCCAAACAGGTTGGGTCCATGGTCGATTCCACTTGGGGTCTTCTATATCACAAACCCTGAATTTAGGATTCAATGCTATGTATGAAGCTCTAGTTTTACTAAAGTTAATACAGCTTTTGCCACTGAGTGCGATAAGGCTAAAAATTCTCTATATAGTGCACATTTTTGGCCTGGCCCCAAAATGATTAAAAATATAATAATAAATAATGTAAAAGAAGGAAAAACTGAAATGATTTGGGTTAAATTGCTTTTAAGGGTTGGGGAGGGGCTTCATTTTTTTCCCTCTGGGGTGAGTGCTTTTCAACACATAGTATTTGTACTGCTTTAACTTTACCAGTTCATGAACAAGGACATGAAAATACAGGGACCAAGCTTGTGTCAGCTGCTCCACAGTAACAGTCTACATACACACTCTTACTCTGAGGTAAGTGAAAGTTAAACTATGGTAGCTTAGCCCTGGATTGGCAACTGGACAGTTACCATGGAACAGCTGATGCATACAATAGACTCCAGCCTGTTTTGACTTCCTCTGCCTTGTGAAACTGCCCTTGCGTAGACACAGGTATACTAGCCTAAGTGGGCCTAAGGTGGCTTAGCTTATTGTCATAAAGATAGGAGAATAAGTTAGATTTTGTATAATTATTTCTAAACTATGGGCTGTCCCAACATAACTGTTTGGGGAAAAGTCATATTGGGTTCATCTACACGTGCACTTTACAGTGCAGTAGATTAATTTACTGGACAGTAAAGCATCACTGTCCACATGTGAGCAGCAATTAGGGCACAGTACAATAATTTACTGTGCCTTTGGATAGTCCCATCAGACACAGATACTATGTGGTGGCACAGTAAATTATTGCACTTAAACACACATGTAGACAGTGTTAAGGCTGGCTGGGTCACAAGGGTGCTTCAGTGTGGGGCTAGCTGGCAGACAGATCCCATGCTGAAGAACCCTCATGCTTCAGCCAGCCCTTCTGCAGTATGTGGAGCCCCAGGGCTCCTCCAACGAGGCTCCATATACTACAAAGCAGCTGGCTGAGGTATAAGCAGCCCCCATACTGAAGCACCCTCATGCCTCAGCTAGCCCCTCCCCCCCCCCCCGTTCCCTCGGCTTGCCCCCCCCCCCCCCCCACCACTTCACATGGAGCATGGTCAGAGCAGCCCTGGGCTAGCAGGTTGACCTCCTGGGTTCTCTGCCAGCCTGGGCTGCTGCATCCAAGCTCCATGTACTGTGTATGAATGAACTCCAGAGTAATATGCTCCAGATTTATTTTTCCCCAGGCACACATTCAAATGTGTACCTGGCAACAAAAAGCTCTAGAACAATAAGTTCTGGAATTACTCATGTGGATGAATTGCATGTGTAGATGTGCCCACTGTAATTGAACTAGTTACAGAGCCTATTCTGTATAACATCTATAAATTGAAAATAACCATTAGAAATGACAAGTTTCATGTATCTTAGGTCTGTATGGAAGGGCTCTGTAAAGTCTTTGAGGCTGGTTATTATGAGCTCTAACAACATTGGACTTGTACAGACATTCAGTTTCCCTTGGGAGAGTCACTGCTCTTCCAGAAGAAACTGTAAGTATACAGATGTTCAGGCTATTTCTCCCAAAGTAAAAATGGCTGCTGCAGGAGAAAAGTAACCTGGGAATAACCAGGATTAAATCACTCCCAGGATATTTTTTCCTGGAAGTGAATATCTGTACATGCTATGGCTTCTCTCAGAAAAGAACATAGTCCTACAAGATCCCCTGCCCTACATTCTCCTTCCAGGAAGACAGTGTCATTCACTAGACTCTGCTACTCTAGCAGGGAGCTGAACATACCCCCTTTCCAACCTCCACATTGTGCTGCAGGGAAACACAGGGTCACCATGGGCAGTCTGGATCAGCGAATCAGGGCTGCCCTATATATTGCTGCCATATGTCATCAGGCAGACTAAGTAAGCCTGCAGAGCCAGCTGACATATTTGATTAGCACCCCCAACCCGTTTCCTCCCCACTGCCCCCTAGCTGCCCAGTGTCAATGCTGCAAGTTGTCCACTCTTCAGAGCCTCAGTATTCAAATATCTGTACACAACTCTGGATAGGTTTCTCTAGCAGGAGAACAAACCTGGGAGAATTGTCCCAGATTACTTGAATGTGTATACACAGCTTTAGTTAATAGGACAAAACTGTTGCCTTTCCAAAGGCTGCCTGAATCTAAAATTCTAATTAGTTGCTGAAGTATTAACAAAAACAACTAACTAAAGAATCTACTTAAAATCTGACAACAAGCCCCTTCTCAGTTCAGTCACTCAACTTGTACTCTCTGTCTCTCTGTCTGTCTGTCTCTGTCACTATTACTCTGATTCTTCAGTCTTCATGAAAATTTCCAGACTAGAGTAGGATATGAATTTCTGTTGTGAAAAATGAATCCATTAAAGGAAACCCTTCCAGGACTCTTTTATGTGTCACCAAAAATGACTTGAGTAGCAGGTCATCTTATAAAATTGTCATTTAAAGTGTTACATTTAGCCCACTAACAAAATGAAGGGAACTTTATTTTCTCAATAATTCCCCAAGTCTGGTTTAATGCCTTTTTTCCTTCCCTTCCAAAAAACTGTGGTCTGTAAAATTTGTTTTCCTTTAAATTAGGACTTTATTTTCTTTTTGTAACGTTTCCAACTTTTGAGATCAAACCTCATAACTCTACTTTGTTTCCAAGTCCCATTGAAAAGGAACACTGAAGAAATGAAGTATGAGTGATTTTGATTCTCAAAGATGCTTTGTTTCTCTTCTGATAGACTGTGAAGCTACATGTAGGAGGTGGGTAGAACCATCATAACCTGCTTTCTTTTGACTGAATAAGGAAGGTCAATATATTATCATATCAGGAAAGAGGAAATTACATAGGCGATTCCCCAGCAGACAGTAAAGACAATTCTGACAGCATGATCAAAACAGCTGTGCAACTTTTCTTTTCTTTTCTTGCGGATATATCAGTATTTAAGTGACAGCTGAAAGAGGTTGATGGACTAAGTGTATTCTTCTTAGTGTTCCTTCCACTTTTTTAATAGAAATATATCTTGAAGACTATATTCAAGTTGATCAAATAATAAGTCGATTTGTCAATAAAACAGATTAGGCAACCTGCCTGCTGATCTGATTTCTTTCAAACAGCTTATTTTGTTAATATAGCCTCAAAGCAACTGCCTACATGAAAAACAGTGTAAAAATGTATTATCCCTTTTACACTTATAGAAACAGAGTACACATTTCAACCTTGTTCAGTAATAGGTGTTTGTGACTCATTTTTAAGTGTTACTGGCTACTCAGTAGACTGTAGCTTTAGTGGGCTTACAAACGTATACAAGTGGCACATGTTAACGTTTATATTTTGTTTGTGGAGGTTACCCACATTTAACGCCCCCCTCCCGATACACCTTCTCACTATCTTATGGGAATGAATGGGCATTTCCCACCATGTTCTCACATCACCCCCTGCTGGAAAATAATCATACATATTTTAGGTGCACAAGTAAACAATAATATGGATGTTCCTTAGAGAATATGAACTGTATTTCTCTGTTTTGGCTGTCATGTCTGTCACATATTCTGTGCCCCATAATTCCTTCCTGTCTTCTACTATCTGCAACATATTCAGAACATTAAGTATTCTGTTTTTAGTATTAGCCATTTCAGTACATGGTGGATATTTTGTATGTTAGTGCAAGTCATTTCCTAGCGACAAAATGTTGCCTTCTGCCCAACTCATAGGCAGATGTTGTGGATTTCCACTGGTCCAACAGAAGAGAACCACTAGTGAATACCAAGGTATGTAGGAACACAAAACTGGAAGGGACCAGTCCTGAACCAATGAGCCCAGTCCCCTGTGATCATGGGCAACCAAGGTCCCTTTGAAGGTTTCCAGCCAATGCACCACTTTGCACCCATCTGGCCTCATGGAGGCACTCCCTCACTGCTTCGGTGTGTGCACCCAGTGCCAGCCACAGGGTGTGTTCTGGCAGCCTTGATGTCGGGTCATATTCACCCGGAATGAGGCCCCAAAACTTGCCTGCCATGACTTGGTCTTTTTCTTCAGTGTTGGGGCTCCTTCTCGTACCTTCTTGTAGACTGGGTGCTGCTCTTAGCCGGCGTTTTTGGGGCTCCACCTCCCCTACACCCCGTCCATGCACCAACCCTCAGGACAGCTAGATTTTGGATCGCTGGTTCGCCTTTCTGATGTCTTCCCCTGCCTCCTCTTCTCCTTGCTCATCTCCCGCCTCTTTCTGTGTGAGATGACCACAGGATGTCAGACCGTCCCTGCCAAAGCGCCGGATCTTCCTTCACCACGTCGCTACCTGCTGTGCTGTTCTCACTCCTCCTGACCTGTGGAGGCTGCCCATGGGCCCTCTTCCTGCTTCAGGGCCCCAGGATGACTCAAATAAAATTCAAACACAAAAAGGAAAAGTTTGGGTATGGGCCTCAGCCCACCCCACTCACAGGTCTGGTGTCTGTGGCCCTAAGGTCCCTCAACACGATCATCCCTGACCCGATCACCCTGCCAGGCCAATGTGGTACCTTTTTTTCCTAGTAGATCCAGGACTGCTATGTTGGGTCCTGATCAGGGTTGCCTCTGGGCTGCCGATGCAGCCTGTGTATGGCCTAGGGAGCAGCCCTGCTGTCTGGCTCTGAAGTTGCTCCCCCAGCCATTTCCCTGCTGCTGGCTTTTGAATCAGCTGGGTGGTAGTTTTTGATGATGGCAATAAAAGCAGCGGGTAAACCACATTGGCAGTTTGTCTCATCATGGTCCATGTGGCCCTGTTTCTTCTAAAAAAGGTAAGTTTGGCCTGTCCTCAGGGCTTTTTTCTCTCTTTCCAAGGCAGATCTTGGGTCCTGCCTTGGGTCCTGCCACAGGACGGGGTTTTAGGCCCACTGCTTGAGTCCCCCTAGGACACTGACAATAAATGTTAAGTCCCAAAGGACCAACAAGAACATCCACTCCAGCTCCTTCTACATACCAGAAGTCATAAAGCACTGCCTAACAGCTTGGAAAAAGAAGTAAGATCATTAGTACAGCAAAGTAAGGCTCTTAAGATCTTCATTGCACTTCATGAAGACCATGAGTTGGACCAAAAGCACTACTAATATGCTGGACCCCTGCAATAACTAGGAATTTGTTAAGTAAGCTTTATTCTGATGATAGAAGGAAATAAACAATGGTTCACAGTAAAAAGGAAAGCAAAAAAGAATCTTTGCAGTGTGACCCAGGGGGAATGTTCCTTCTTGACCCTTAATCTGGCAGTCGGTTTCATCCTCAGTATGTGAGCCAGACACCCCAGCCCTGGCACCTGAAAGGTTTCCAAAAATCAGCAGCAGACCTGCCATTCCTGGTTGTAACCAATCACCAGTGCTTCTGAGGAAAGAGGGGAGAGAATGTTGGAAGGAGGGAGAATTTCTTTCCTAGCCCCTACAACAACCAACAAAGCCAATGAGTTATGAAATTAATTCATTAAATACAATATAATAAGGTGCAGTAAAGCTAGTAAGCATATTAAAAGGTCAAGAGGAGAGAGAGAGGCTGAACAAGGGGGCACAATTCATTCAGAAAGACTCAACATAACCAACCAGCCCAGCCTTCCTTATTTGCAGACACCAGTTGTGGCATTCCCTAGAATCAAAAGCACATTCCTCAAAAGACATTGAAGTTGGCTCATAAACCCCTAGATATCACAAGCCTAGCACATCAAGCTTTGATTACTTTCTTCAGGATCACACCTACCCTGTCATACTATCCCTTCCATGAAGTGTCTAAGCTCCATCTTGAAACAGTTTAGGTTCTTTCTCCACTATTCCATTTGCAAGGCTATTCCAGTACTTCACTACAAATTTCAAATGTAACCTTACTTGTGGCTAATTGACCCATTACCCTACCCTAAATGCCATTTTTTCTGCAAACCACACACTCCCAACTAAGACACATAACAAACCCCTTGTTTTTGATCAACAAGAATGGAGAAAAAAAGCTTTTTCCAGAGTTATGGCTACATACAGCAGGAACAGACCCAAATCCTCAACATACTCACCCTTGTTTTCCTTCTCAAGCATAGCTATAGTTTTACTTCTGTATGACTTATCAACAGCTCTTGGCTGATCAGCAAAAAGTAGCTGCTTCTGAAGACTATATGTGGATCTACAAATTTGAAAAAAGCTAAAAGCCACCTACAGGGTTGTGAAATAAGAGAAGAGAGTTCAAGAGTAGCTAATCAAAAGCAAAATTGCTAAAGAAAGCATAGCTTGATTCATGGAACATCAGGACCATTAAAATGGAGTAAGAAGTGTTAACACCTGTGGAGTAAAGAGGGATTAGCAGGAATCACATTGATTATAATGAGGCAATTGATGCCCTCAGTGTCACCTGAATAGAAATGCCACTGCTGCTGCTGGGCAGATGTTTTTAAACTTTGAGTAGTGCTACAATCAAAGTGGGATGCAACTGCACCACTGCACCCCCTCTTCCCTATCTGCCCCTGCTGGCCTCTGTCCCTTTCACAATGCAGCTGATGGAAGAAAAGGAAAAGAGGCAGCAGCCATCTTACAGCATCACCATGCTTCTATTCTGTGTGATATCTATCTATCTATCTATCTAGCTCAGCGTCCTCACACAAGACATGCAGCACAATTTTGGAAGGCTAATTTTGGGGGGAAAGGTTTATCTGGTATGTGAGTAAATGTGGCAGTTTTTCCTCCCTTGAATTCAGCTGCTTCCCTTAAAGTACTTAGAAAGCATAATCCCATCTTCTCTGAACTTCCCTTTTGCCTGTACATACCATGAAATCACTCATTACTGGCCTTTCTACTAGCCCTTCTCTGCACCTGTTCAGCTTTTTTAGATATAGTTGACTGGAATTATGCACAATATTCTAAACAGCATCTTAATGATGCCTTGCACAATGGTACAAATACTTCCCTGCCTACTAAGAAGACCTCACCATGCATCCATTAGGTTCTTCTTATAGCTGTGAGACAATGGCAGTTCAGAATCATATTGCACTCAACCACTGTGCCTACATCCTGCTCTTCCTCTATCTTTTCTAATTGACAAACCTTCACTTTATAGCAAAAGTATTTCTTTGTATTGGAGTACTTACATAAGTACATAGATCCCTGTGCACTATGTACTATTAAATTTAATGTCAGTTCTACTATCCCAATACACAACGTTACCATCTAATTTTTCCTGTATACAGGCAGTCCTCACACTTAGAGTGGGTTAATTCTAGGAAAAGGAACTGTAAGTTGAAATGATGTAAATTGAATCTGTTTTTCCCACAGAAACAATGTTATAATAGGGGATTATGTTCCTGACCAAGGGCCTGATGCCCAACTTTTTATAGAAATGACCATAAACACCGGAGCTGCCGGGGTGCAGATGGGACGCGCCCGTCCCAGGAGTGATTCTCATGGCCCGTCCCACCCTGCCTGGGGTCAGAGTCAGGAGCCCTGTGCCCCCAGACAGTGGTTCCAGCCCCATGAGCCTGTGCTGAGTGGCCAGGCGCAGCACCCATCACCATCACTAGAGCACTGCCTTTTCCTTTTATCAGCCGTTTTTAAGGACTGAATATATAAAAAAGCTTAACATGCACTAAGAATCCAAAGAATACAAGAAACGTATGCGCTGGAGCACATCAGGAAGGAGACTGACTGGGTGACATATGTACATTTGTGCACTGCCTGAGTTGTCGTCATGCTGTCATGCCATAGGTGTGAGGATCCAGTGCCATAAGTAACAACATGCATGTAAATTGAGGAGCGCTGCAAGTGCAAATCACCGTAAATCGAAAGGCTGTAAGTTGAGGACTGCCTGTACTAATTCTCTGTATTTTCAATACCTCCCAACTTTGTGTTCATGCAAAAATTTCATAATTAAACATCTGGTTATTATACTAAGGTGTCTAATGAAACTAATAAATAGGATTGTTCCAATCTGATAACCCCACTTAATGTATAGCCTCCCTTTTATCCACCTTACTATTGTATTATTAAAACTCATTTTCAGCTTAAATAATAGTTTATTGTAAGGCACTGTATCAAATGCTTTGCTTATATTTAGAAGGATTAGGTCCACCATATTGTCTTTTCTGCAATATGTCAATTATCCTATCCTAAAAAGACATTGAATGCATCTAATGTGATCATCCTTGGACAAAACAATGTTGTATTTTAACCCCAATTACCTTCATGTCTTTAATTATTCTTTCCTTCACAAGCTAAGCCCTCTCAGAATAGGTTTGCGTAGAATGATCAAACATAAATTGGACCTGCAAATTCTGAAAAGCCAATACTTCAAATGCAATGGAGCACATTGTTAAGAAAGCACAGGTATAAAAATGGGAGACTCCATATTAGAACAGAAATACTGGTGAGGATATATACAGGGCCAGCAGTTTTTGTGCCCTGGGCAACAGCAGTGGCTTAGCCAGCAGCAACAATGGTCAGGCCAGCCGTGGCAGATGCCACCAAACTCACACTCCACCCTAAGTTGATGTCTGGGGCTGGTAATTCAGTCACCTAACCTTAGCTACACTACTGGATGAACGGTATAATCACATATACACCCAGCCCTGTTTTTGCGGGGGGTTGTGGAGGGTGTGGCTCTTCCTTGTTGCTGGAATTTTTTATCGGAAGGCAACTCATATGTGTAGACATATATACTTAAGATAACCAGGCTTTCCATAACTCAGTATGTGCACTATTAAAGGACAATAAGAACAGCTGACATAATTCAATGAAAAAAAATTAAGCACTAACTAAGAATGAGAAACTTTATGTACCTTAACATGCTACTGGCTGACTTTTGAGAGAAAAGCACCTCTCACAATAATCTGCAGAAAGAGCAAATATGGAGAACTACTGTCAAAAATAGGAGTGGGCAAAATGGCAAATCTGGTTGGCAGCCAGACTCCATTTCCTAGCAGCCCCTGCCTGCATGGCTGGGGCCAGTTTCCAGGGAGCCCCAACAACAGCCACACTGTGATAGCATGAGGATGGGATTTACATGGAGACTTGCCCCAGCAGTTCTGGCAGGGTGCACAGCAGGGCTCAAAGCTGCTCTGGAGCCATGCTGGGATCTTGTGGCAGTGACAGCATGATCCAGAGGCATGGCAGAGCCACCATCTGCAGCCTGCATGCCCCAGGCAGGGATGTGCAGGCAGCAGATCATAGCTCTGTGCCAGCTCCTTGCAGCAGTGACAGTGTGGTCTGGAGCTGGAGCAGAGCCATGATCTGCTGCCTGCACTTCCCTGCCCAGATCATGCAGGCTGCAGATAGCAACTCTGCCCTGCCTCTGGACCATGCTGTCACCACCACAAGATCCCATCCCGGCTCTGGAACAGCTCCATGTCTGCCAGCAGGGGTGGCACTGGAGGGGCGGGGCATGGTGGGCCCACCCCAAAATCCTCTGTAGTCCCCCCTCCCAGCAGCACTGCCACTGCCACCCTGCACAGGCAGCAGCAGCTGAGCCCACCCCACTCCCACCTGCAGCACAGCATCCCCTTACCCCTCCAACCAGGAAGAAGCTGGTGCTGCTGCTGCCCGCCAGCACTGCTGGGGCCCGTCTCCATGGAAACCCCAACCCGTCTGGGGCCAGGAAAGGGCCACAATCTGCAGCCTTCACGCTCTGGACAGGGGCTGCTGTGAAATGGAGTCCACTGCTGGCCAGATCCAGCCTGCAGGCCAGACTTTGCCTGCCCCAGTCTAAAACTTAGATTGAGTTCATCTACATGTAAAATTAATGTGACACAATAAACTCCAAAGCTGGTTGCACCAGAGTTAACTGCTCCTGGGTGCAGTTGTCTACATGTGCACCTGGGACTGCAGCAGTTTGAGCTAGGGTGGAGCAGCCCTGGCCTGGCATGGTGAACAGTGGGTGGGGAATCTGCCCTGGGCTCTGGGTACTGTTGTTGGGTGGCAGAGTTGGCTGGGGCACAGGGGTGTAGAACCTAAAGAGCCATGTAGCTAGGTGGTAGGCAGCCCTGTCATTTTAGCACCCTCATGCCCCAGCCAGCCCCTATCACTGTCTACACGTGTTTCAATACAATTTATTCTACTGTAAGACAGTACTGTTCCTAGAAATACTATCTTATGGCAGAGTTAGTTAATTTACTGCACCCTAATACTGGTGCATGTGTAGACAGTAGGGCTGTGCAAAGCTTCAGTCAGTGATTCAATTTGGAGAAGATTCAACCTGATTCAGAGGCCGAATCTCCGAATCTGAATAGAATTGGGAGACGCTTAAAACTTTCTGAATTAATTTGGAGCCTCCGAATCAATTAAAAAAGATTCAGAGATTCAGAGGTGGTCTTTCAGCAAAACAGAAACTGAGAAGAGGGAAGGGGAGCAGGGGAGGAAGGACTGACATCTGTAGCTGGCCAGTGACTGTGATCTCTCCCTGAGTCTCCTTCCAATCACAGTGTCTGGAGAAGGGACATAGAAACAGCATATCTGCAGGCTTTTTGTGCCTTTTGTGAGCTGTTTCTGCCCGAGTGAGCAACAGTGTCTGAAAAGTACTGGACTGGCTTCACTTCCTAGCCAGTCACCTGCTGCTTTTTGTTCTTAGAAAGGATTGGATAGGATATAGCTTAGCATAGCTTACTAACTAGAATCTCTCTACTTTACTTATCCCTATCCAATCCATTTCTTTAAATTTATATTTGTTCCTGTTTTTTTTCCCAAAACTTTTAAAAAAGAAAGCTGTGTTTTCCCTGGCAGTGTGATCCATCACTATGCAGGGAAGCACACATTACACACACACACACATACATCATAGAAGAAGTCAGACATTCATAGAAGAAGAAGAAAAGATTATATATAGTTATAAATATTATTAGTTATAGTTAGTTACATACAAACTAAAAACAACACAGAACAAGAAGTCAGATTAACACAACACAGAAGTCAGACACTCAGTCATAGAAGAAGAAGAAGAGAATATATTTTTAGGTACACTACACAACAACACAGAACAGTAAACAAAACACAACACAGAAGAAGTCAGACACAGTCAGTCATATATCAGAGAACAAGACATATATTCTATTATTAGTTAAACACTCAGACACATTTTTCAGCACAGGAAAGATTAATATGAAGCATGCTGGAAAGGCAGGTGCCAGATCTTCAGGCAAGGGAGGGAGAGGGGCTAGAGGGGGAGGGAGAGAGCTAGAGCTGCCCCCCCCCCAAACATAGACACGAGGCTTCTCCTGCCAGTGGAAGCAAGGAGGTGGGAGCAGTACCTGTCCCTGAACCTGCACCACCTCCCCTAACTCCAGCAATAGGCACCAGCAGCAGAATAACAGTCTCCTCCACCCCAATTTCATCTTCCAATATGAGCCTCCCATGGCCAGAGGAGAAGCTGGATCTGGAACCAGGGGACCTAAGCACCCTGGCTAAAGAAATTCTGGGGACCAAGGAGGAATCTGACTTTTTGGCTTGTTGGGCAGGGAGAGCTCACCTGCAGCTTCATGGTCACCGACAACAGGGCCAATAGGGCCAAGGTCGTCCATGATGCCAACTTTCTTGGCATCTGCTGTGTGGCACATAGGCTGCACTTCATAGCCAGGGACACCTTGGAGGGGGAGAGGGCTGCCAGTGATGGCACCATCACTACCACCCAGCTTACTTCAAAATGCAAGAAGGTGGCAGGCTGCTTCCACTGCAGCATCAAGCGGGGCAAGATGTTGCGGGAGAAACAGGCTGACCTGAGCATCTTGCAGCATACAATCATGCAGGTTGTGGAGACTCAGTGGAACTCCACGTACCCGATGCTGGAAAGGCTGGTGGAGCAACAGAAGGCCATCGTGAGATGGCTTCACTCGGGGAGACTGGGATCAGCAGTTTCCTTAACAGAGCTGAGTGGGATACCATCTCCTAGATCTTGGTGGTCCTCAAGTCCTTCCTTGACACCACCAAGACCCTCAGCATTGGCGATGCACTCCTTAGCCAAGTGATCCCTGTAGTGAGGGAACTGGAGAATCATATGGAGAAGTTCCAGGGGATCAATGTTCCTGGCTGGGGCAAGCTGCTGTCACCAGATGTGCAGGCACTGGTAAGGTGCTGAAGGAGAGCATCAGGAGATGGCTGGATCCCTTGCGGTCCAGTATGGTCCACATGCTGGCAGGTGTGTGTGACCCAAAGGTGAAGGGGAGCATGTGCACTGGTACCACCAAAACCCTCGATCACTGGATGCAGGTGCTGGTCAACAGAATCAGGGAGGCAGAAGGGCAGAGGCAGGGGGAAGTTGAAGAGGGGATCCAATTTTCTGTGCCAGCACTCCCAGCACCAACACCAGCACCAGCCAATCTCCTCCATGCCAGCTGCTACCAATGTGGGCCAATGGCATGGCTTCAATGCTGGGGTCCAGATGCACCAGGCCCCAGCCCCAGGCAGGTAGCACTGAGGCTTTGGTGGCTACCTATCTTATTGAGGATATAGAGCTCCTGGACTGAGACCCCTTGGCCTACTGGGCAAGCTGCAGCCAGATGTGGCAGAATCTGGCCACGGTTACCCAGCAACACCTGTCCTGTCCACCAACCAGTGTTCTGAGTGAGAGGGTGTTCAGCATTGCTGGGGATGTTGTGACACCCCACCACACCTGCTTGGATCCTGGTTTCATGGAACAGCTGGTGTTCTTGAAGGTGAACCTCCCACTGCTGGGGTTTCCCAAGCTCCACCTGCAGACAAACTGCATGCCACCTTCCTCACTCCATCTGCACCTATTTCCATTTTATTTTTTTACAGCAGTTACTGCCCTGCTCTCAGAGCTGGAGAGTGCACTCACTGCATCACCAGCCACCAGGGGAAGAACATGTCCTTGCTGAACTTCTGTGCCAGGATGAACTTGGAGGTATAGGTTGGGGCTATGGGGAAGGAGGAGGCCCCAGGTCCTGGGCATGACCACTAAAACTGCACCCTGCCAGTGTCAGGGAGGCCTGGTAGGACTACTGATGGCACGGCAGCCCCATAAATGCCAGGACCGAGGATCCCCCTGGTGAAAGGTGGGTAGGAGGCACCATAATCTCCAGCTACCACATGCAGGCACACCGGAGAAAGCCCAGACCTGCCACATCTTTGACAGACCTGAGGCTTGCTGTTTTCAGTGGACTTGTGAGGCTCCAGGTTAGCTCAGGTTAGCTGCCTGGGATGCCAGCAGTGCAAGTAAAAGTGCAGAGGTACCTGGGGAGTCAGATGTCTGGCAGGTTGAAGTGTGCATAAATCCACTGTCTGTATTGAGTCCATGAGTTTCTTTACCTAGGAGGCTGATGAAGTATAGTTCATAGGCCTGGCTGTGAAAAGTGGTTTGTAAATTGTTCTCTGTCAGGATCAGGCCTGAGAGACTGGAGACAGAGTGGGTTTTTTTGTGAGGAATGTGCCCCCACAGGTAGTTGGGTATTCTTGTCTTTGATAGATTCTGGTGTGCAGTTTGTGGGGGTACTGGAGATTGTTGGCAGGTTTTGTGTTTTGAGCTGTAGGAAGTTGGCTTCAGTTCTGGTGATGAGATTAGGTGCTTGTTTGAATGTACAAACCACTTTTCAGAGCTGGGCCTATGAACTGCACTTCATCAGTCTCCTAGGTAGTAGGTACAGAAACTCATGGACCAGGGAAATTTGGGCACACTGCAACCTGCCGTACTTCTGATTCCCCAGGTACCTCTCCACTTTTACCTGTGCTGCTACATCCCCCTTTCCTCCCCCTCTCCCCCCCTAGCCTGTCCCTTACCCCCTGGCACCTCCATTTCCATTTTCACTGACTGACTCTGGCTTCTTTGTCCTTCCAACTAGGACCAGCACACACACCAACCAAAAACAGGTGCTTCCTCAGCCTGACAAAGGATTTTTCAACCTGTAAGCTTACTAAGATATATTTAACTATTCAGTCCATCTACTATAAGACACCAGATTGACCCAAAGGACCTTGTCTGCCAGTGCCATGTCCTTAGACCAACACCCCTAGCACCTGACCCCAATCAGCTGACCGGAAGGACACAGGCACCCTGGGCAGTGGGCACATCTAAGCCCTAGGGCTGGGGCTGGCAGGGAGAGTTCTCTGGCAGCTGCTGGAGACAAAGGTCCTGCAGGAGAGGAAAAAATGGCTCTAATCTGTGAGAGTTTGGCTGCCTGAGATGCTGCAGTGCACTGCAGTGCTTACCTGTTACTATTTAAAGTGGTGGACCGGATTGAGTCTATAGGGGAGGAGGAGGCATCACTGGGGAACACTACCATGTTGTGCAGAGGCCCCAGCACCAGTGAGGGCACACCTTAATACACACATAGTGTCACCCACCCATGTCATGAGCTTTGCCTGTCAGCAGCCTGAGGTGCAGGGTCCCAGAAGCCAGAAAATCCCTGCACCTATCTCCTTGAAAGCTGGCAGTCTTCATGGCTGCAGCAGCCCTAGCATGCCTTTATTTTTTCACCCCACTATGCCTTAACACAGACAAGGTCACACAATCACCTGTCACGAGTTTTGCTTGTCAGCAGCCTGAGGTGCAGTTTCCCAGAAACCCCTGTACCTATCTCTTTGAAACCTGGCAGGCTTCTTGGCCTCAGGAGGTGCTAGTATGCCTGCAGTTTTCACCCTGCTGCACCTTAACACACATGCAAATTCACCCGTCACATGTTTTGCTTGTCAAAAGCTTGAGGTGCAGTTTCCCAGAACCCCCTACACCTATCTCCTTGAAACTTTGCAGGCTTTGCATCCTCAGCAGGGGCTAGCACACCTGCAGTTTTTACCCCACTGTGGCTTAACACACACAAGTAACGTGAATTTTGCTTGTCAGCAGTTTGAGTTGCAGTTTCCCAGAAACTCCTGCACCTATCTCCTTGAAACTTGGCAGAGTTCATGCCCTCAGAAGAGGCTACCTACTATCCCTGAAAGTTTCATCTGAAGCAGCCAAAACATGACAAATTATAGGTATTTCAGTGATTCCCCATTATACTCTATGGCCAAATCTCCGAAACTCTCCGAATCGGCACCGAATCGATTCGGAACAGTGATCCGAATCTCCGAATTGAATCATTGGCCTCCAGATTGACCCAATCCTAATCCAAATTGAATACTTCCCTATTTGCACAGGCCTAGAAGACAGTGATGCTTTACTGTGGAGCCAACTATTCTACTCCGCAGTAAAGTGCACATGTAGATGCACACAGCAAGAGCTATCAACTGCTCCCATTGGCTTAGGGACTTATGGGGTTTTAAAAGGTATATCTGAAGATCAAATGAAACTGGTTGAAAAATTACATTAAAAATAAAACCTTTTCTAAAGATATTTTTTTACCTTTTTTTTTCAGTGAACATTCAGATGTTCTGACCAGTTCTACTGATGACTTTGTTAGGTTTTCTTGCTTTGTACAATCCTGACAAAATTTTATGGGAAAGAGAATAAAAAAACCTGAGCATTTGTTATTTCTTCAATCCTTTGAGTTTATATCACCAAGTGGAAATGTCAGGAAAGCTTAATTAGCCAGCCAAGTTCTACAAACCTTGAAGAACAAGATAGCTAGCAATTCAATCTAATTCTGAACAGCTTGGCATATCTCCACATTGCAACTAACCAGCATTACCCCTAGCAATTGCTCTATAAAGTAAGAACATGTGCAAAATGTCTTCATTCAGCCTAGTAGTATTATGTGTCAATCACATTTAGGTTATAGAACTGGCCAGCAATGTCCTCAAAAAATCATTTCTCTTGTTTGGATCACTTTGAATTAGCTTGACTCTGTGTCAAGTTACTGGCAAGAGTCTTCTTTCTCAAGGACCTGATTTCTAGTTTTCTGGTCTTCTGATGTATATGCAGTTTCCAAGGAGTTGGTTTATGCTTTACAAGATGAATTTAGCCACTGGTTCTGGCACAGATTTTTTTTAACACTGTCTCCTTCACATTAAAATGTATTAACTCCTTTCAAAAACTGGGAAGGTTACTGAATCACTCTCCCAAAAGGCTCAGAATCTGGTTTTGTATATGCACATATTAGGACTGTGTGTGTTGGGATGGGGTGGTAGCAGGGAATTGAAAAGCAGATGCTGAGACACCACAAAGAGACACCACAAATAAGTAGATAGAAATTTCCATTAGACTCTTATGCTTTGAAGTTGGAGAAGTGTTCCACTTCCTAATACCAGTGTTCAGAATCTGTGCTTCTCTCCTGCATTGCTGTATGTTGACATCTGCCTTTTCCACTAGATAATCCCAAATATTAATGGCACAGAATTAAATTTACTTACAGCCAAATGAAAATTACAAGTGCTGGAGCCACAAAGAAGACTTTCTTCTCTATATACATCTTGTTTTGGCTTTGTCTTGTCTCCCTTTACCACAACTTGCTCATCCATGGTAGCCTGGGCAGATTCAGGATTCCATGAAGGGGTGTATGTGGGAGCAATGACCAGAGATGCAATGCTGGCTGCACCCTGACTCCCATCTCATCCTGACCTCAAGAAGGCAAACTGTACAGCAAGAGCATAGGTAGGGGCTTTTCTTAAGTTCCCAAATCAGGTAAGAATCCAGTCCCCCCACCCCCTTAGCACTTCCTCCCTTTTACTCTGTCCTCAGTGTTACCAGATTTGCCCGTTACTTTGGGGTGTGCTCATTTATTAGGGGTACATTTCTGGGGTAATTCTATCAATGTGCTGCTTGTGTTACTTGTGTTTCTATATGGAGCTGTATCTCGCCCTTCTGCGAGTCCTCACTCCCAATGAAGCTATCTTGCAGGACTCGGTTTCAATGGGGCTGGGTTCCTCCAACCACTGAATCAGTCAAACACATATATGAGCATACACACACAGATTAACAGGGCATGCCTGAGCCAGGCCGGGTTATTCAGCATTGACTGGCTAACACCCCCATATGCCTTGAACTCAGTTCATCAAGGCAACAATAAAATGCAGTCAGACACAAACACATGGGTTAACAGAGTGCATCTGCATCAGGCCGGGTTATTCAGCATTGTCAGGGCCCTCATGTGCCTTGAACTTAGTTCATCCCTTATTTCAGCAGGACAATAATAAATGCAGTTAGACACACATACACACACACTAACAGAGTATGTCTGAGCAGGCTGGGTCCAATTAGCACTTTAAGCTGATACCTTTATGCGCCTCAAAACTCAGCACATCCCAGTCCCTTGTCACAGTGGTCCTAGTAGTAACTCCCTTGATGAACAGACCCCAACATAGTTTTGGGCATTACAGGGATCTTTGGCTTAGGTAAAAGAAGTGTTGCTGCAGAGCAAATGGGGAGGTTCAAAGGGAAGGAAGAGTAAGTGAGGTTCAGAGAGAGAGTATAGCAACCAGCTTGACCATAAAAGTTATTTATTGCCAGGTATATGAACTTATGATGATACCAGTAGTAATAGCCATACAAGAGAGACAAATAAAACAGTTACAATAGTACAGTTTCAATTAGGTATTTGGGGAAGTCTAGCTCAAGTTTGATCAGCAAAAGTCAGGTTTAGAAAGCTGTGCCTGGAGTAAGAAAGCAAAAGTAAGGTTCCTGGAGTCAAAGGGTATGTCCAGATGAGCCCGCATGTGCCTCTTGCAGCATCTCAAACCCCTTTAAGACACTGCAAGAGGCATTTGCAGGAATGAGAAAATGTTCCCCGTGCTGAAAATTTGCAGCACAGGGGCAAAATTAGACCCCTGGATATCCAGGGGTCAAAAAAACCTGCACAGAAAAAAAGTGGGCCAGGGCACAGTCCCAGACAGTGCCCTGAAGCAACTGGAGGCTGGGTTCTCCATAGAGATGCTCTGGCTGCCAGAACATCTCTATGGTTAGCTTTCACCCTGGTCATGAAGCATGCTGCCTGCCTGTGCAGGGCAGGCAGCATACCAGCAGCAGGGAGCTGGATCTCCACTGCTGGTAAGTAAGGGGTTGGGGAGCTGGAGGAGGGGGAGGGGACCATGGGGGGACTCCTACCAGCCCTGCCTGCTCCCCCAGCCCCCCTGATCCCTACCCTTCCCAGAGTGCCAGAGGCTGGGGAGGGGGGGCAGCCATGGAGGGCTGGGGGTACAAGTGGGAGATAGGGCCAGGTGGGGCAGCCATTGTGGGGTATGGAGGATCTGGGTAATGGAACTGGGTGGGTCAGCCATTGCGGGGGCTGCAGGAGCCAGCACAGGATGGAACCAGGTGGGGATGCAATCCAGGGGACTGGGGGAGCAAGTGGGGGTGGGGCATGTGGGCCCTGCAGGGGGGGGTAGCTCCTGTGGGGCACTTGTAGCCCTCGTTGGGGGCTGTGGCCCCTGTGGTGGGGGCATAGCCCCTGTTGGGGAGCTGTAGCCCCTGAGGGGTGGGGCATATATTCATGAATTTATGAAACATGTATTTAGAATTCACTTTATTATTATGATAGAGACACAGGTAGTCTTCCAAATTGCTTTAACACTGTAGCTATATCAATAAAGCTTTGCCCAATTGATTGCTGTATCTCTGTCTCTCTCTCTAGTGGTCTTTTGTTTTAATTGTGGAGGAACATGGATTTGGGGGCATTTTACAGAGTGACTTTGGGGTTTTTTTTACTGGGATTTTTCAGTTTTCCAATAGGGAACACCAGAAT
>NW_005842598.1:171671-229162 GCF_000455745.1 Alligator sinensis | reverse complement strand
CCCAGTGGCAGCCCCCTGCCTGCTCAGAGCTGGCACCTTGGACCCAGCTGGCTGTGGCTGACCTCCTGGCCAACTGGGGCCAGGAGGACATGCGTTGACAGTTCAAGGCAGGCCACCACACCTGGAACTCTCAGTGAAGCTTGAACCATTCGAGGTTCCCAAGTGTTTGTTGGAGCTTGCAGACAGGCAGAGCCCTCAGTATGACCAGAGGAGGGATTTCAGACAGAAAATGAGTGGAACTGGTGCAGCTTTTAGATCCAAGCACCAGGAGAGAAACTTGAGTTTGGTTAGGGTTTTTTGTAGAGAACTAACAATGGCTTGAGGGAGAACACTAAGTTTATGGGTGAACAATGGTTCATATGCTGGATAATAGCAACTGATCCCTCCTGGCTATGGGTGGCATTACTCTGAGGGAGCTCACACTACAGACAGGCAGATTCAATATTTTGGGTACCAGTACATGAGTCATTACTAGGATTGGTCGCATAAATGCTGATCTGGGTGTGTGCAGATGTGGGTTGATTAGCATTTGGAGCAGGGATCCCCCATCATGCAGTGCTCCCCTGCTTCTCTGGTCCCAGGGTTCAGCATGGTCTTTGCCTTGGAATCTCTGTTCTCCATCCTGAATGCTAATGAAGGTGCATTCCTGTCCCATCTCCCATGTAAATGAGTAGTCATCTGGTTCCATCTCCGATGTAAATGAGACCAGGGGACTTGCTTCACTCCTATCACCCTTGTCTGGAGGGATTTAGGTGCGTCTCTCACTGCATCTTCATTGCCTTTTTAAGACCTTCCTCTAATCAGTTCTTGTTCAGACAGAGGTGGGGGGTGAGTCCTTTGTAAGTCAGACAGGCTGCGTACTATGTTAGGGTTCCCCAAGAACACAGAGCTGACAGGTAACATCAGCAGCACATCCCCTCTCCTGCCATTTGCTCACTCCCTCACCTTCTGAGGATGCTATCCCTGCCTGGTATGGATGAGGGGACTCCAGAGCTACTCCTGCCCCATGCCAGCAGGACTCAGAAGGGGACATCAGGAGTGTGCAAGTTCCTCCTCCCTGCCCAGTCGCCTTGGGTGCTTCCTGCAAGCCTGGGAGCAAGCACAGATTGGAGGAACCCACCTGGGGCTGCCACCTCTGTCTGCTTCTGAGCCTGGCTGCAGTGGCTCTGGACCCCTCCCCTCACAACTGCTCCAGCTAGGCTCAGCAGGGGACAGCAGTGGCAGCAGCAGTGGGCCAGCAGTGGGTATGCTGGCCCCACGCTTCCTCCCAAGCTGGCAGGGAACACCAGAGGGGCCTGGGCAGAGAGAAGGAGCAGTTCACTCCTGCTGTTGCTGCTGTCCTCTACTGAGCCCAGTTAGAGTGGGAGAGGAGCAGCTATGGAGCCCCCACCCCACTAGCTGAGGAAAGTAGCAGCAACAGCTGGGGGATGGGGTGAATTCTGAGGACAGAGGGGAAGGCAGTGGCTGCTGAGAGTGTGGGGGGCAGGAATGGTGTGATTGATTCTTACCTTTTTGGGGGACTTAAAAGACGTCCCTGCTGTTGCTCTCTCAGCATGGTCCAAAAGCAGAGTGTGTGTGTGCCACTGGCAGTCCCTCTGGATTCATCCCTGCATGGCAGTCTTTTTACTCTACTGTAGTTTACAGCTCTGCAGTGGAAATTATACTGATTTATATTGATTTCCTGTAAAAAGAAATTCCTTTCTAACAGGTCAGACAGACATTTAAAGGCAATGTAATAATCTATGGAGGAAAAATAATGAGGTAGAATTCCCCTTTTTATAAAGAAGTGCATCTTCTATTAGATTGCACTGGGTGAATCCTTTAGTGAAATCCTTGCAATCCCACTGGTGATTTGTATGGAGTGCTCCACAGAACTTGGATCAACTGATTTGTGTGTGTGTATGTGTGTTCTCACATGTATGCATATGTGTGTGTGTGTGTGTGTGTGTGTGTACATATCATGTAGATGTGTATGTATAAATAAGCAATTTCTACTTTACAAGAACTTTATAAAGGTTAGTTAGGAAATATTAGAATTACAGTTGCCTGTCTGACTTCACTTAGCCTCCCTGTACATATAGATTATGAGAGGTTTTATTATGTGATTATCTACTAATTTAACCACAAAGACTTTGCTTTATTTAATGTGTAGACTGGACAATACTCAATTAATGAGCCAATATTCAATATATTTTCTTACCCTCCTTGTTCAAAGTATGTTAATAATGCTTCTTTACAGCACCCTGTTCAAATCCTACTATGAAGACATAATTACTTACTTCCTTGTTGGGCTTTTTCATGGTATACCAGCATCCAAGTGCTTCACAAACACGAACATTCACAAAACCCTGTGAGATTGGGAGTGGTATTAGCTCTGATGTTTAGACAAGTAGCCAGGTCAGAGACCAAGACAGTTCCAAGAGACCAATAACCTTGGGTGCCAAATCTGGTATGGTTTGGATCTGCTTTTTCAGATAATATAGCTTTTTCTAGCACTATACACATTCAAGCCTGCTTCCCACTGACTGTGGTGGCATGATAACTGCAAGCAGCCAGCAACACTCCAAATTAAGCCAAAGGCCTACAGCTGGTACTAATAAGGAAAATACCCAATTAGGAGTCAAACACTGGGGATATTGGTATATGTGATTTGATCAGACTGAACAGGCTTCTATGACAGAGGTTGGAGCAAAAAACAATTCATTATGTTCCATTTGTTTAACCATGAAAAATTTTCTCTTACTTCAAACACCTTTCTTATGTAGTGCTATATAACAGGGATGGCCAACTTGTGGCATACATGCCGCAAGTGGCACAGACAGCCTCTGTGTGGCACTTGGCAAATTGGGGAGGGGACAGGCATCATGATAGCAGGTAGGGCAGAAAGCAGAAGAGCAAATTATCGGGGGGGGTGGGGCATGGGTATGGAATCATAGAGCAGGGAGAAGAGAGCAGAACAGCAGATCAGACAGAGGAAGGGAGTGGGAGTGGCAATTGTGGAGGGTATGGGACTAAATTGTGGCACACTGGCCAAAAAGATTGCCCCTCCCACCATATACAAAAATAATATTGTATATTTAGGATATAGTGCAATTCTACACCTTCCAACTTCGGCAAGAACTAAGACTCCTATAAACAACAGCTTCTTTCACTTTCTAACACCATTTCTTCACCAGAGCAAGCCCAGCCAGTACAATGAATGAGGGATCCCATGGGGGAAAAAAGTGATCCTAAAAAGACTGAATATGAACAAAGGGTTTATGTTAAAGGTGAATTAGCATCTTAATTCCCCCACCCTGCCTGTCTCTCACCGATTGACTCCTCAATCTACATTTTCACTGACTGCCTGTCTTGTATGCATACCAGCCCAGCCTCTGGCTTCTTTATTTTTCATTCCATCCAGGAAGAGCATGCATCAACTGCTGAAACTTCCTTAGCCTGACAAAGGGTTTTTGAACCCGAAAATTGTTCTCCAACTATTTAAGTTGGTCTAATAAAAGGTATCAGATTCACCCAAAGAGCTTTGTCTGTCCATCTTTAATTCCGACATTTACTAACTTTTGAATACTTGACTTTTCAACCTTAACAATGTTCTTTAACGTATTTTATATATAATTTGTATCTATGCATATACACACTGTAACAAAACACTCACTCTGCATTAGAGAGCAGTGTTACAATACTCCTTAATGACCCCACCCATGCAGTAATTACAGTTACAAACATCTCCTTGGAATACTTGCAACTGGGCTAGCAAGGGAAAGCCTAGATGTCTTATGCTGGCTGGCTCCAGCAGGTCAGCTCACACTAGCAGAGAATCCATTACTTCCCGCTCTTTTTATATCCTTTCCCATGTCTCCCCATCTCTCATTACTTCATCATCTTCTGAGCTCTACAAGCTGAGCTCTCCACCCATACTTGCCTTGCCTTCCCAACACACAAAACCTTAGCACTTTCTTTGTCCTGTGTCCATGGGTCTCCCCCTAGACTTCCCAGGACAAACTCCTTCATGCCCCTTCATGACCCATCCATCACCTGGCCATTGTTCATCTACCTTTTCTCCCACATTAGCATATCTGCAGCTCATTGCCTTTCATTGTGTCAACATTAGCATCTTGTCAATATTAGCATCCCATTTCATCTTGTCAACATTGATCTCTGTGTGACTGTCTTTCTCAATGCACAGTCATGGAACTACCATGCTTGAGCTCTGTAGGATAAAATGTCCCATCATTTATTGCAAAATTACAGGACATTTAATCATTCCTACACTTGACAACACCATTAAGATCAAAGGTTCTACTTTTGGTGCTATGGGCAGAATTGGGCAATGACTCTGGCTTTGCTGGCACTGCCCAAGTCTGTAAGAAGGTAATGCTCCATTCCTAGCCATTCCATACATCAGCTCTTGTCTTTCAGCTGTGCTTATGGTTGTTTTGTAGTGCTGGTTTAAATCCTTGGGGGGGAAGGGGGTCTGGGCTGGGGGAGGGAGTGACTGATAGGAAGCAAGTGCAGCTTGACCAGGGCTTTCACGTCAGAGAGGCCAAGCAGGGATGAATGGTAGCAATGTTCCCATGAGAAACATAGGAAAATAGATTCCTTGGAGCCTTAGGAACTAAGGGTTAAAGTTAAGAAGGATGAGGGCAGTGGCTTAACAAACAGGAGTTTGATTGCTATACATATGGGCAGGAGCCTGTCCAAAGGCACAAGTGATTGTGATGATATGGAAAAATCAATGTACAGCTACAGTTTCCAGTTGATATCATGAAGTTGTTACTGTAAGAGTGACTGAATCATGGAATCTATGTGTAGCCACCTGCGCCGACAAGGCCTCTGATGCCTGCCTGCCAGGCTGGGAATGATGGCAAGTAGTTAATCTTCATGCTGGCATATGGCATTCTTACTCACAACAATTCTTTATGCCCAGTCAAATCTGGATCATGGATGTAGTGTTAAAATATAACACACACCAGTTTTTTTATAATTTTGTGCAGTTAACAATTCTGACTCTTCTCATTAGGATGGATTTTTTTGTGAAGGGATTTCCTATGACTGAAGGAGTGACATTTTTCATCAATTTGTTCAATATCTTCATCAGTGATCTGGAAGATGGGATGGAGTGCACCCTCAGAAAGTTTGCAGATGATACCAAGCTGGGTGGAGTAATAGATACACTAGACGGTAGGGCTAAGATTCAGAGGGGGCATCTACATGTGCAATTAATGTAACTGAATATACTCCAGCTCAATTTGAGCTGGAATAAACTAATCCTGATGTTACTGTCTACATGTGCATTTAAATGTAGTAATTTACAGTGCTACTGCCTACCACTTTCATCTGATGGGACTATCTGGCAGTGCAGTAAATTAGTCTACTGAGCCCTAATTGCCCCCCAGGTGTAGATGGTGACACTTTACTGTGTGGCAAATTAGTTTACTATAGACATGCCCAGAGAAACCTAGGGTGTATACAAAAGTTACACTTCTCACATGAGACCTCCAAAAATGCTCTGTACCCATAACATAACAAATGTTCAGGACTTCAGAGTGATTTAAAAATGGCAGATTGCACAAAAAGTTAAACCTCAACTAATTTAGTCGTATCAAATTAATACACTCTAGGGCAGAGCACCTTAGCAAACTTGTGTACAGGTTCACATTCAGGATTAATTTTGGGTGATTCTACCTGCATCCCAGGGGCCTTTATGGGGCTGGGCTAGTTTCCCCACTCCCTTCCTGAGCCTCTTGCCAGTGGCAGCATGTAGCTGCCAGCTCAAGTTTGCTGCAGCCAGAGCTGGGGCAGGGGCGGGTGAACAGAACCCCTTCACCTCATGGGCTCAGCCTGGTCCCCACAAGACCCTGGACCAGCCCCATCCTCCCCACCCAGCTGCTGCTGACAGTTGCCAGCTGGTGGGGAGGGGGAGATTGAGGAGAAGGGCAGGCTGGCAGCCTCCTGGGAGACTGCTGGAGCAGCCCTACCCCTAGTTAAAGCGCCTCCCCAACAAGCTGCCTAAATGTCTGTACACACCCCTAGACAAATTGGAGGACTGAACCAAAAGAAATCTCGTGAGGTTCAATATGGACAAGTGCAAAGTCTGCACTTAGGATGGAAGAATCCCATGCACCACTACAGGCTGGGGGCTGACTGGCTAAGCAGCAGGTCTGCAGAAAAGGACCTGGGGGTTACAGTAGACAAGGAACTGAATATAAGCCAACAGAGTGCCCTTGTTGCCATGAAGGGTAATGGCATACTGGGCAACATTTGTAGGTGTGTTGCCAGCAGATCAAGAGAACTGATTATTCCCCTCTATTAGGCATGGGTGAGGCCACATCTGGAGTACTGTGTCTAGTTTTGGGAGCCCCCACTACCAAAAGAACGTGGACAAATTGGAGAGAGTTCAAAGGAAATGGTCAGTGGTCCAGGGCACGACTTCTAAGGAGTGGCTGCGGGAATTAGGATTATTTAGTCCAGAGAAGAGAAGACTGAGAGGGGATTTAATAGCATCCTTCAACTACCTGAAGGGTGGTTCCAAAGAGGATGGAGCTAGACTGTTCTCAGTGGTGACAGATAACAGAACAAGGAGCAATGGTCTCAAGTTGCAGCCAGGAAAGTTTAGGTTAGATATTAGGAAAAACTTTCTCACTAAGAGAGTAGTAAACCCTGGAACAGGTTACCCAGAGACGATATGGAATCTCCATCCTTGGAAGTTTTTAAGGTCTGGGTTAACAAAACCTTGGCTGGGATGATCTAGTTGGGGACAGTCCTGCTTTGAGCAAGGGGTTGGACTAGATGACCTCCTGAGGTCCCATCCAACCCTAATTTTCTATTCATTTAGTTTGCATATGCACACACACACACGCACACACACACACACACACACACAAGCACTATACGTAACAGAATTCTAACTTTGGCAGGGCTAAATTCCTAATTTTTGCTGCAATTTTGAATAAGGATTTAAAAAAAAAAAAGAAAAAGGACAGAGTTTATTGAAATGTCATACCTGGAGGCCACACACAGTGTGTAACTTCCTGTGCTTATTATCAAGGGATGACATCACTCAAAGTTATTTTTATGTCATTATCCTTACCTAGTGTAAATATGGAATACTGTTATGTCATTACATGTTGTAAATATGTCATCATAATTTGCCTTAACACATCAAAAATATTTTATTATATGACATTATTACACCTCCAGATATCTTTTTCCATATGAATAGTAATTACTCAAAGTATTTACTGTAATTATGTCACTTGATGAAATTACAGTAATTACATCGAAAAATGATAGCCCATGACTAATGAATTAAAATAGCATGGAAATTCACATAAAAATGACATTAAAAATGTTAAGGATCTGAGGCAAACGCACAAAAGCAAGGAAATTCATAATTAAGAATTTAATCTCCAATAACATTGCAGGGTGCCACATTTTTAGATTAAATCAAAGCAGAGGAAAATGTACAGCGCTATTACTTGAAGAGAAATAAAGTGCAAATCAAAAGAGAAAGTAGCACAAAGCGTAAGCTTACATACTGTAAATTTGTGCACAGTATTATACCCAAGTGCAGAACAGCAGTATTCAATAATGTTTCATTTTGAATAAAGGCAATGGACCAAAGTCAAAGCTACTATAAAGGCAACTGTTGTTTTTGGGGAAGTCACCAGCACAAACCCAGTACATATAGAAATGCTGCTGTAGTTATGCAGTGGGGTCCCATTACAAAAATATTTAGGCAGTGAAAAGTGTAGAGAGATATCTGGTGGGATATTAAAAAAAGCACCCAACTTTTCTGAAACAGCAGTGGTTGTTTGGTGCCTAACCTGCATAGCCACATTTGTAAATCCAGCAGGCACCTCTAAGCACCCAAATACCTTTGTAAATCGGCCATGTAGAGGAAGTGGCAAAACAATGTAAGCTTCCACTCATCTGGCAAGTCTGAGCCTGCTTCCACTGAAATCTGTGGGAAGTTTTTACCTTGAGAGGAGCAAGAGAAGACCCATCCCGTCTGAAGAAAACAAAGGCATAAAACTGTCTGTGAATGCTCCTGTGTTGTAATTGTACCTGTTTACAATTATATTAATTTGAAGCTGCATTATTTTCCCTTGTAAAGAAACCTTCCATCTACCCTCTCAGTGACCTTTGAAAAGTTCCTGCTAGTGATACCAAAGAGATGAGAGAGAACTTTTTAAATAAAAAGCATACAACTTTGCCTCTAATAGTTTGGAGAAAGTTATGAATTAGAGCTGTATAGTGGCCTGCCACTTATGAGCAGCATTAGCACATATGCGGAGGATCACAGCCCCAAGTGCT
The DNA here is from genome assembly GCF_000455745.1 of Alligator sinensis. NCBI lineage: Eukaryota > Metazoa > Chordata > Crocodylia > Alligatoridae > Alligator > Alligator sinensis. The sequence continues at coordinate 220,846 of NW_005842598.1, read as the reverse complement.
CAGCACTCAAAGTCTGCTCCAGATATTCATATATCCAAGGTGGGTTCAGTTGCCTCCACAGCCTGATGTCCTCATTTCTTTTAAGCCTAACAGCACTCAATATTCAGCTCCCAATATCTATGGACAGTGGAGACAACTGCAAACAGACCCAGAACCTGACCCAGAATCCTGATCTTGACTCTCACTGATGCTGAAGGATACATGGGATCTGAGGCATGACCCATGGCTTGCTTCAGGTATAACAGCCTTACTCCCCACCCCCAAGGCCCCTCATACAGAAGGAATCTCCATAAAATATATCTTACAGAGAGTGCCTTTGCAGGATCAGGGTCTTTGTGGTTGTGGATTTCTCCTCCTCCTTTAATACTACTTTAAAGATCTGACTGTTCCAGGCCCTGATGAGCTGCTGTACCTGTCCCTCTGACTATTTATTGAAGTTATCCTGACCATTATTAAATCATGTCGCTAAAATTACACAGTGTAATTGCGTAGGAAACTCTACTAAACTGAGACAGCTTCCAAGCGAATATCATGTGAAGGCTGGGTTTCTAGCCAAGTTAAAAAAAAAATTCTGTTTCTAGTTAGAATATCCAGTAATAATTTAATATATGGTGCCATTTTAGAAAATGTGCTATTCATATTTATGAAAGGCTTAATAGATGCAGCTGCATCCTTTAACAAATTATTATAAGGCATGGTATGAAATGCATTAGTAAGAAATGCTTAACAGATGATGCTGTGACAAGCTGCTACAACGCATGTTATAAGACATCAATATTATTAAATCTATGTGCTTGGTTAGCACATGAATATAAATAATTTTTATGCATGCTACAAATTGCCATGCTTTATTAATAATGAAGTGTTTATAAATGGAACCTTACTGTAAATCATTATTAAATACAGCTAGACAGAAGGCCTTATAGTAATACTGTACTTGTGTTATCATGCTGTGTAGCACACTGAAGGTTCTAACAAACCTGAGCTTTGTGCCTTGAAAAGCCGTTCAGTAGGAGTCTCCTATAGATGCTAGTTGAAATTTGTTGTTTTCACTCTGTCTCATATTTTGATTTGAATTAAAGAAATGATAGGAGTCAATTAGGTGAATTCTGAACTCTTTCGTACAGTTTTTCTGCCAGTGTAACATAACCATTATTAATGGATTTACTTCTGATGTACATGATTATAAGTGACAGAAATCAGGCCAAGCTATTCTGAGCTCAAACTAAAAATGCATTGCATTGCTTTCTTTATGAAAAATCTGTGCAGTCTTGTATTATGCAATTCCACATGTCTCAGATGTCAGATTTTTGCTCCTCTTGGACATTTCTCTCAAAAGGCTTTTCTCTCCAGAAATTATGCCTCAGAAATAGGCTTCTTTCCATGTTCATAGCACCATGTACAAAGGCATGATTTTTGAGCTGTGCCATGCCTCAATAATTTAAATATTTTAGTTACTTTGCCTAATGGTCCATCAAAATTACAGCCACCACTGCACTGATCTCTAAAGGCACAGCGATAGGTACTATAAAGCATTTAAGTCCTCAATAAGGACTTAAAGTCTAATTAACCAAAGACAAAACAAGTCGCCACACCAGCAAGAAATATGTATAACCTGATGCTTTCAAGTTCTTAGTCATTTTTAATATTGTTTTCATGCTTCAGTATTTTTATGAACTGTGTCCATTAGCCCTTTTTCTCTGCCTACTTCCTGTATTAGAAGCAGTATTTTAAATTTTTCTTTACTTCCATCTCCTTTTTAACAATCATCTTTCTCCATAGCCTTGGATATTATCCTTGGTGAGCAGTTTGCCCCCAGGAACATCTCCCTTTAACCAGTGAACATAACCTCCTGCCCTGACATACCCTATTCCCTTCCAATGGCAGCTCTGGTACACAGATCCATGTTCAGACTAATGACTTCTTTTGCAGCACTGTATTTCCATTCACATGAAAGCATCAAAACCCAGGCATTTTAGAGGCAGATGAAACTTCCCACACTTTTGGCTAAGAGTCAGCAGTATTATCAATGTAATAATCAGATTTTACTTCTCATGGGAGACTGCATCCTGATGTGGCAAAGGGATTTTATCCATACTGCTTGCATCAGAGGCAGTCAGTCAGATTAAGGTTCTTAGGTTGGCCAAATCATCCTGGTCTCTGACCACTTCACAATCTGTAATGTATTTATCCTTACACCATCCCTATGAAGATACAGAAGTGCTGTTACCTTCATTTGAGAGAGACTATTGAGGCACAGAGAGCAAGGGCCAGATTTTAAAAGGTATTTAGATATTCAGTGCATGCCAATTTGAGTAGAAACTGGATGTCTCAAATATCTCAATTATCTGCCCCAAACGACTTGCCTTAATCACACAGGAAGTCTGTGGGGGAGCAGGAGTATGAATATACATTCCCTGGGTGCCCAGTGTCCTAGCCACTAGACAATCTGTCCTTGCTTTTGAATCTCTCTTACAATAGATCAGATAACTCTCACAGGTGAATAAAGTCCAGTTTTTTCACCATCATTATTATGACCCCAAAACAAAAGTTAAACAAATTCTTTGAAGCACAGAGATGTAGCATTCAGGTTCTATCTAAACCGTATGTAAGTGTTCAGACAGATTTATTTTGTATAGGGAGCTCACCAAAAACCCTACTCTTGGCTTTTCCATTTTATTTTCATTCCCAATATTTCATGGCACACACAGACTCGTGTTATACAAGCATGCTGAAGGACTCCTACGGTATTTATCTGTGTTATACTGTCTTCAGCATCTATTAGCCTTGATGTGATCTTAATCTGTTGTATCTCGCTGCACTAGTTCCTAGTCATATTTACGATTCCTCCTGTTACAGCGTAATTCATCAAGTACCACTCTTTTCTTTGTTTTACTTTTCTTCATCATTAATTCCTTAGCCAACTTTCTACTTATTCCATGACTCCTGCACTCAAAACAATATTAACCTTGGATGTGGAACTTTGTCAAAAATCCTTTCTGAAGTGTAAACAACTTTGTCATTTCATTACAAAATCTGCTATTGTGTTCCAGAATGCTCCTTACTTTAATCTTCAAGGTTATGTGTCATCTTCCTTCTGTAACTATTTAAATTCCAGGTGGAACTCTTCTTTCACACTAAAGCCCATAAGCTGAGGGGCTGAAATCACTGTGGTCAAGCACCTGGTGCCCCAGTACAGGAGCAAGGTGGGTGGATGTATGGTCACTCTAAGATGCCATATCTAAAGTCACTACATTCCTTGCTTCTGCACGGCAGCAGCAGTGTCTTCCTGTCTGCCTGCCCAGTGCACCATGCTGCTCAGCCAGGACTCTGGCTTGGGACTTTTGACCAACTGTTTGGGCCTGGCTTATGGAATCCAGGACTGTCCTGGCCAAACCGAAATGTATGGTCACCCTAGACTTAAGGAAGGCCCAAGACAGCAGAGTGGGGCTGGAAAGCCTTCTTACCTTCATTCTAAAAACAGGCGGATAAAACAGAGACTTGTAAATAGCACACCAAAAATCACATCCATTTAGTGGCACAGCTTGCATTGAAATTCTTTACATGGGGTGGTTCCCTTAATTATCAAGTGCTCATTGGCACTTAAGTTATCTGTGCAAAGTGCTGCTCAGCACAAGGCTGTGGCAGCAAGGCTGTCTGAAAATACAGAGTGGTCCACCTTCATGCTTTGGAGGACCTTAACAGAGTGTGAGCTGTTCTGCCTATACAAATGCTAGACCAGGAAGGACTATGTAGTTAAAAAGGCAGCAGTTATTCTCTGTTACAGTGTGGGGCAGCACCCCAGCTGCTTCAGTGGCAGATTCAGCACTGACAACTGGAAAAGAAGAGACAGGATCATTAACAAATACTCTCCTTTACCCTTTATTTATATTCTTTATACATCCTGAGCTTCTATTTTATGTTTCTCTAGTTAGATGATGTGTGAATTCTGTGTACACTTTTTTCCTCAGAGTCACACAGTGAGTGTTTGTTTGTACATCTGTATTATGCTCTACTTTTCCTCATGTTCACAGATTTTTATTAAAATATTTCCATAAAACAGGTTGTTACCAAAAATAAATGAACACATACAAATTAATACATAAAAACAGATGAGTTGTATAGAATATTTACAAACAATGGGATGAAATTCAAAGCTTCCCATAAACACAGCATATAAATATGCACATACATAGCACATATCTACTGTAAATTTAAGAGTTACTAAGCAGTTAGAAGGTAAGCTAGGGCTGATATAACAAGCCATTGTCTTCCCATGTCTTATACCAGGATGTAGCATTTTAACTGATCAGAGTGCCAGCATTTTACATCGATTTTGCACCTCCATTCCCCACGAGTAATAACTACACGGTGGATGTGTCTGTACAAGATGCTATTGTGCAGTAGCATTTTTAAAAAACCATGCAGAGACAGTACTGCGCAGTAACTCCAGTTACTGTGCCACCATTTAGTACTTGCAGCAGTCCATTGCTTGTGTAGATGCAGCCAGTAGGTGCATCTACACATGGAAAAAAGATGATGCAATAAACTTTGGAGCAGTTCGCATTGGAGTCCATTGCTCCTGGGTATAGCATCTACATGTGTGTCCAGGACAACAGCAATTTGGGCTGGGCTGGAGCAAGCCCCTTTAATAATAAAATTATACCAAAATAAAGGGGAACCAAATTCCTCAAAACCTTATCATAAAATGATTTCTGCTAAAGGTAACAGACACTTCTTACATGACTAAACATTTAAAAGATCAGTCATTAAACCTTATGTTGTGTCCTATTCCTCACTAACCACTGTCTGATGTTGAACCACCCCAAAATTCAAAGGCTGGGGGGCTATTATTATTGAGAAAGGCCTTGCAGAAAGTTTCAGAGGTTTATCCAAAGCAACAAGAACCTCCCAGCTAATGAGGTAAAAACTAAATGACAATTATATATTTAACTGCATCCCAGGCCATTAATCTTTTTAAAGATGATCAACTGTGTGGATTCCAGCTTAAAAAAGGAAAAGATTTTAGTCCTAAGTATTACTGCACCCATAGAAGCTGTCACGAACGAGAAGGGTGTTAAAGAAATGGAAACAGGCTAGGATTTGGCCCTGTTCCAGAATATGCATGCACAATGGACAGAGTTAAGGTTGCACATTCAATTACAGTGTTGGCACTTCCTGATGTTTCAGTGCTTAGCCATGTGAATTTATCATTGTGTTACTCTATTTACTCACATACAACAGGCACTTTTTTCCCAAAAACCATCAGTGTGCATTATATGTGAGAAATATGGTAAGAGCCACATCTGCTACTTACTGGGCAAAAGCTAAAGACTGCATGTGATCCATAGGGAGCTAACCAATGAGCAGGCTCAGCTTCCTACATGCTGCTACTCAGTGGGTGCATTTATATGAGATGTTTAGTTAATGTGCAGTTAACTAATTAACTGTGCAAACATTGCAGTGTCTATGCATATGTACCTATTAGGGCACCCAAAACTAAAAAACTCCACACCAGGTTAGTCCTTGTATTTACAAGGACTAGTTCATGTATTTACAAGGACTAACCTGCTGCGGAGTTCTTGGTGGGCAGCAGCACAAGTATAGATACTGACTGACTGGCTGGGGCGCAAGGGTGCTTTAGTGCAGGGGCTGCCTGGACTCATGTTGAACCCCTCTGCAGCACATTGAGCCCAGCTGGAGCAGCCTCGGGCTGGCAGGCTAAGCCCCCAGGTCCCCTGCTAGCCAGGGCTGCTGTGACCAGGCTTAGTGTGCTGCAGTCTGGATGCATATGTAAACCATGCATCCAGGAGCTTCCCAAGAGTAATAAACTGTAGAGCAATAAGCTTTGCAATTTATTGCTGCACATTAATGGCACATTTAGATGTGCCCAGTTACTTACTACAAAGAAAGATCCTTTTTTCTTAATTCTCCCTTGTAAAAGAAGTATGTATCTTTTCCATGGCACATAGTATGTGAGAAAATATAGTAGTATTTATGTATTTATGCTTAATATTGTCCATTAATGATAAGATTTTGTCCCCTGGCAGATGTTCAATTAAAGGTGCAATGGCTGCTGATTCACACACTTCCAACAATCACACCTCCTGACATGCTACATGTGCATGGCAGGAAGCACAATTATGGGATTGTGGATCAGATCCCAATCATACCCTTTTACCAGTGCAGGGGTAGCCCAGGACCATGAACCCAAGCTTCCCCTTTTCTGGCAAGCAGCAAGTTCACTGCCTGCTGCACCCAGCTCAGAGCATCAGTCAGCAGATACTCTGAGCCTCAGGATTACATAGAGCTCCTGACTCCAGTGCACTCCCAAGGCTGAGAGCACCCATCAGCTGACTGGCTCTCCCAGGCTCAGAAGGGCCCTGGAACCTAGGGCTGGGAACACAGATTGGCTGATCAGCCTGGCCACACATTCAATTTATGGTACAATGGGAACCAACCACAAAGTTATTACACATTGTGGTTTCTTCCCTGTTTTAATATGCCATTAATTGCATGAACGCATGGCCGGATGGCTACTTAAGATGTGATTAACTGATTAATCACATCCTAAGTGTAATGTCTGCCAGGAGCCTTTGATGGTAACCACCTTTGAAATCACCTTTAAAATAAAGGAAACATTTCTCCACTCTTGTGGCCTGTAACATGCAGGGTTGACTTTTTTCCCCTCCTTTTTCCATGAGAAGGCTGTTTTGTCAACATTTTGCCAGACTCCAGGAGTGTGAAATGGGCTGTTCATGTTCAGGCTGCACAAGCACTGTAGTTTGAAAGTGAAGGCAATTAATTTTAGTTGTTGACTTAAACTGCTGTTGAGAGGTACTTCATTTCCCGATTCTTCCTCCTATAAATAGATTAAGGGTTACATGAAAGTCAAGTTGTGCTTGTTTGTCCTCCCTCTAGATAGATTTCCCATGACTGCTTATCTATCAGCTCCCCCCCTAACACAATTTGTTTCTCAAATTAATTTAGCTCGCTCACTCTCTCATTGGTCAACAGCCAAAAAAAATGGTCTCCCATTTACATTTTTTAAAGAACACTTTAGAATTAATATATCTTTGGAAGGAAGGCTGAACAAAGTATATCTTGAACTTATGATTGAAGCAGCTACATAAAATGTGTCTTTTGGAGGGAGGAATGTTTATATCCACACTGTGGAAGAGAGCAAAGAATGACGTCTCTGGACCCAATCTGTTACTGGCTGCATGCATGGGAGTTGTATGAAGCAACTGCAGTGTAAATTCCTCTGTTTACCGACGAGATATTATTTGATAGATTATCTCATTGTAACATATTAAACATAGTGGTTGCAGTCAGTGGGGATCCTGGTTTCTAAGTGGTGCCAGTTCTATGACTTCAACAATGACATCTCTAAAAATGAAGGAAATTTTAGTTTCCTAGCCAGGCTTGTTTCTGAGACCTTTCCTAACACTGAGGATACTTAACTACTAAAGTTTTCTGAAGTTGAACACCATGCGGAAAACAAAAACAAGGGAGAAATTTGTTCCTATTTGATGTCTCAAACTTTTTGTGAAATGAGTCTGGTGGCCTCAGGTCAATACCCAAAGGGCAGGGTTCCAGCTTCCCAAAGTTACCACTCAAACTGGTATTTCATGTAACTATTGTCTCTCTGCTGTGGCTGCCAACAAAGGACTCGCTGGTTATAAAGACTTAACTATTCCCCTAGTCACATTGCTAGTGGCAATTCCCTACAGGTTAAGGTGTACTTGCCCTTAGATGTCCTCCATTAACCCAGAACACATCTATCAGAGGCAACAAAGTCTTACAAATTTTGCAGGTGTTTAGATCTTGGTTTTCAGTTCGGACTTGTCCAAATGCATTTGGTGAGCATTAATCAGAGTACTCAGCCCTATGCCAACATAAAAGGAAGACAAGGTCTCTGCTCCAAATTGTTTCCAATCAGCGGGCCCAATCCGAACAACAAGCATGCAGTTAATCACACTGCAGTTCTATACACTGCAGTTCAGAGCAATGCAAATAATTGTTTTGAAGATAAAGTGCTGTTTCTCTCCCTTTCTCTTCCTCATAAACTCAACAGACCAGCGCACACACCAGGAAATTGTCACTGAAAATTGGTAGATATATTTTAAGCCAGAACCATCTTCATCTTAAGTTTTTTGCAGTATCCTTGTTGCTTCACTCTGACCACTAAACTGGACCTGCAAAATAACTCTTTTTCTCTCTTACTACATTACACTAAAGTGTGTAATGTAGAGGTGGACTGCATTAAAATAAATTTGTGTTTTGTAACGGAGATGCCAAATTGTTAATTGGAATTTCTGTGCTTCAAAATTCTCATCAAAATGAGGGTAGAAACATAATTTTAGAAAACTTACCTTTAAGTAGTAGATATGGATTTGTGTGTGTTTGTGCATATGTGCATTGACCTTGCATACCAACTGGACTCCAAGCTGGTCTGATTCTAACCTTAAAAATTAATAAGCATATTTGTAAATTTAATGACCTGGGCAGTCCCACAGAGTTATATACATGGTTTGGTGTTTACAGAATCAAGACCTTGGAAACATTTTGCATTAAGAACCTGTCATTTTTAAAAATAATTCCTAGGAGAATGAAGTCATATGAGTTGGTTTGAACTGAAACAACAAAATATATAAGTTGACTTCAGTAGCCTATTTGAAAGATATACAGATATACATGGTACTGGTAGGGGGTTCTTCCCCCAAAATATCGTAATTTTACTTTGGAACATGAGACTGCCAAAAAAAAAAAATTTCATTGATTAACTTTTCAGCTGCTTAGCACCCAAGACCACACTACCTAAATAAATCAGAAAAGGAGCAACAAAGCTGATACCAACCTATACTATGCTATATGGTATAGGTTGGTATCAGCTTTGTTGCTCCTTTTCTGATTTATTTAGGTAGTGTGGTCTTGGGTGCTAAGCAGCTGAAAAGTTAATCAATGAAATTTTTTTTTTTGGCAGTCTCATGTTCCAAAGTAAAATTACGATATTTTTTGGGAAGAACCCCCTACCAGTACCATCTGTGAATTGAATGGTGTCATTACACCAAAGTACTGCAATTAGGACAATAGGGTAAAATCAATGCCAATGTTAACTACAGATGTGCCAAATATGATGGGTGATTGATAAATGGATAAAAACAAACAGTCAGGCACATGCAGTATGGAAACTGTCCAGGCAAAAGCATGAATCCAACTGGCCAGTGGATGTCATGATTGCTCTACACAGAATGCTTGGGAAAGAGCATTTTTTCCAGTGAAGAAACTTTAAGATTATAAAGGACAATTCACCTTTCACATTTCAAATTATAAACTTGAACCAGTGCTTAGTGCATTGGCAATGCATAGAGGTTACATGCAGGTGCTCATGCACACCCTGAGATTGGTCATGCCCCCCCTGAGAGAAGCATTGGCAACACTTCCGGGTTTGCCACCGGACAACCCAGCCATAGGTTGCTGCAACAGGGGAGAGGGGCACGCTGGGCTCGTGGCCTGGATCAGCACAGCAGGAAGGTAGGTAGGTTTCTTCTTCAGGAGGGGGAGATAAAGACCCCAACACTGCAAGAGGGAACAGGGTAGGAGCAGGGGCGAATTATTCACCTCCACCTCTGCCCTGCTCCCTGTTGCACTGTGGGGATTGTCCCACGACTCGGCCCAGCCAGGGCCCCCTTCACGGAGAAAATTCAAGCCCATTGGCTCCTGCTGTTGCACGCACTGTGGGGGAGCTGGGGGAGGGGCAGCACGTTCCTCCAACCCCTTGGCTCCAACATGCCATGGCCTGGATGAGCCGCCAGGTTCTGACTGTCCCACAACCCGGCCTGGTCAGGGCCCCATTCACAGTGAATGGAGCCCCAGCCAGGCTGGGTCATGGGACAAGCAGAGCCTGGTAGCCCCTGCAGAGTCATGACACTGGGGAGCCAAGGGAGGCATATGCCCCCCGCCCCCCGATCTTTGCACAGGGCAAGGGCGAGCTGCAGCTGTGAGGTGAGGTGGGCTCTGGCTGCTCCATGCCTCACTGCAGTCTTTGACAGTGGCACAGCACAGTGCCATGTGCCTTGCTTCCTGGCCCACTCAGCAGTGGGACACACATGGTGGCACGCCGCTTTCAAAGGCTGCAGTGAGGCACAGAGCAGGCAGAGCCCAGTTCACCTTGCAGCTGCAGCCTGCCTTTGCCCCATGCAAAGATCAGGGGAAAGGGGGGCCATGTGCCCCCCCTCGGCTCTCCAGTGCTGTGACTGCAGGAGCCACTGGGGATAACTTAGGCGGGGTGGGGCAGAGCAGGTGTCCCAGGTGCTCCATCTCCTCTGGCCCAGTGGTGTAGCCGAGGCTGGCTCTGCTCCAGTTCTGGGCCCCCCGGGTAGTGTGGGGAGGTAGCCAGGGCCAGTCCAGGGCTGAGGGGTGGTGGACGCCAAATCCGGGTAATGACCCCTGGCACGGGGAAAGGGGCAGCCACATAGGTGCAGTGGACCTCAGTCCTGAGCACAATCCCTAACTGGTGCCAGTTCCAGCCTTGCTCCCTCCCCCCCTATGGCCCTTTCCCCCACAGACTTTTCCTCGGTGGGGTGTGTGCGCGCATGCACGTGCACTCAGTCCCCCCTCAATTTTTTTTCTCCCTCCACCCCCAGCCCCCTGGTCAGTGATCAATTGCTGGTGTCCGCTCCAGTATTAGGAGTCAGCAGTCATGCATGGCTCAGTGTGTTCCTTGGTGTAATTCTAGTGTCAAGTTCCGCAGTAGAGTGCATGGAATTAGAAGAGGCATCTAGGATTTGAAAAGCAGGGATGCAGATGGTGAGGTGCATCATCATTCATCATATATAAAACAACACGTATTCTTCTCCAGTTTGAAAGAAACTAGAATCTTTACTAATATGCTAAGGGCTATGGCTATATTATGCAATTTAAAATTGAGGAAAAAACAAATATAACTTCATTGGAAAGAGTTAAAAACAATTTGTGGGGCTGTGAAATAGGAGCTTTTTTACTAGGAGCAGCCAGCATCCAGCAGAATTGCAGAACAAAGAATAGCTTGATTGGGGGAACAGCCAGACCATTAAGAAGAAGAGAGGGTCATTAACACCTGTGGGATGAAGAGTTTAGTAGGGATCAGCTAGATTATAATGAGCCATGAAGCCAGTGAACTCCCTCAGCACTGCCTGAATAGAAATGCTGCTGCCGCTGCCAGGGAGTTGGTTTTATATTTTGGATGGATTAGGAATCAAGGGTGTATGTGTGTGTGTATGCAAGTGTACCAGGGCACCCCTGAGGGGCTATGGTGTAGGTAGACATGAAGACTTGGGAGAGTTCTTGGGCCCTTGTTCAGAAAAAGCATTCACTTAAATTGTAGCTAGGTTGCAAATCAGCTAGGCTTGTCACACTTGTGTGTCATGTGGCTCAGATTCTCACTGTAGTAAAGATCACTCAGCACAATTCAGGAGAGATAAGAAAGATAGGGTATTCTATCCACTGGGGTATTCTATCCATTTTTGGTTGGCTGTGTGCTGGGTTGGTCCCCCGGTCTGGGATAGGTCATGAACTATTCTGGGAAGATGGTATATTTTATATTGGAAAATAAGTTTTTAAAGATTTATTTCAGCAAAATCAGGAGACATCAAATTCTTTCTTTCTACTCTTTCTGAAACAATATACTTCTATGCATTATAGAAATAAGCAAGAGTCCACTTCTGGCCCCTTTCCATCTTTTTTCTCTGGCAAATAAGTGTGAATTGGCACCCTGCTTTTGCTTTCTGCTTGCCTGACAATTTCTGTTTTTCAAACACTTGGATATATGAAAGTTGTGATATAAAAAATATTCTTTTTCTTTTTACACTTATGCAAAATTTGATGTATACCATAAGGTTTACAGGTACATTCTGTCCTGGCTGAGCTGCAATGCAGAGATAATTGTTGCAGTGTTAAATTTTTATCTGATAGTTTGAGGACTTTGTTGATGGCTGTTTGAGATAAATTTCTATCTGGCCAAGTTCCTTCTTCCTCCTATTTGACCCTGTCTGACTGTAGTAGCATCAGCACTGCTGCTCTGTAGTCCACTCTTAGAGAACTTTACTCACCCAAATATTTTCAACAATGTTGTCCTAAGGCAGTTTTATAAGTTCAAGTGTGTTATGTATATAAAAATGCATGTGTACATGAGCACACACATACTTTCAGTACGCATAGACACAACTATAGATTGATTGCCTGGGAAGGGGAAGTACTTTGCTATCTTAACTGTTTATGGTTGTGTGGCAGTTCCATTCAGAGACAAACTTCAGCTGTGGACCTAGGTAAGCAGTATTACTTCAAAGGAAACTCTTGTAGCTAGCATAAACCCTCTGTCTGGGTTTCTATGGCACAAGCTAATTATAGCAATATATTAGGTTTTTAAATATCAATAGCTATACAAACATGGAAAGAGATCCTAGCCCTGGATCCAGTAGCTTTGTGTTACATTGATGGTGGAAAAAAAACATGGGTCAGGACCCCTACATAAAGGAATCCCTGGATGAAATAATGTACCTCAGCTTATCTTCTCCCCTATCTGTTGCACAGGGATATGTCTGGAAAAGAAAAAAACCACATCATCATCTGCCTAACCAGCTTTTGAAAGGCCCAGCATTAAGAAAACAGAAAAGCTCCTTTGGCCTCTCCTTTCCAGCTTTGCATCAAGCACAATTTATCTGGATCACTGGCACTAGCTCCCAAGACCTACAGTAAAATTTATTAATTCATTTTCTGGGTCTACCAATCAAATAGTATCTCCATTGTATTCATTCTAACCCTAAATGAATTTAAATATTGATTAAACACAGGAAACCAGTGTATTAAATATACCTTTTGGGTTTTTGACCATCCTCTTGCTTGTATCACCTTTGTAAATCTAATTCAGTAGCAAAATCTAGAATTTATCTTTCTGTTTAGCACAGCAAGTGCTGTAGTAATATATGGTATCATTATATAGTATAATGTGATGGCCATTAACACAATGCAACATAATATTATGTGATTTTATTAGCTCATATTAGTAAACACAATTTGCATTAAAATCTGTTTCAGTTTTATTTTTTTAAAACACTTGGATAAGAAAGACTAGCCCAAGCAACAGAAGTCTACACTTTTCTGATGCTGCAAAAATTAGCTACCTGCAGTCAGCTTATGCTAAAGTTTCCCTCTCTCTCTCTCTCTCTCTTTTTGCAAAGGTTAATAATAATGGCTAGAAAATATATTTAGAGGTTTGCTTTTGGGAATTGTTTTGTAGGTAAAGTAGATATGCATTAGAACAATGGTCCAGGGCAACAGCAAGGGTAATTGATTTCTAAAAGCTTGTTTGTGCCTTCAAAGCCCACTGTGTCTGACACAGGCAAGTAGAAAGCAGACACATAGACTGGGAAACTGAAGCCATGTACCACACTGTTCCATAACATGAGATAAGGTGGCACCAAGTCACAGTGCCCAGCTGCAGAAGCCTTGGGATTTCAGGTTTTGGGCAACAGGCCAAATTAGAAGACCAGGAAAGCCCTAATTAGGATGTGTGCATGTGATGGGTTTGTGAAACAAAGGAATATGCTGACAGGACAGAACATGGACAGTATGACAACCACAGAGAGACCAATCAGCAATATCCAAAAAATGAAAAGTCATCAGAAGAGGCAAAGCATACAAGAAGAGGGATTTCAGAGCAGCAACGGGTCCATGTGAGAGGAACCCAAGGTCACCATGGACAGAGGGCATACTATCAGCCTGTCTAATCCACCCAAATTGGCGGGGGGAGGGGCATGGGAGCTTGGCCTCCAACCTCCATGCTGCTGATATCTGACATTCAAGAGAAAACCTCAGAGTGAAACTCGTGTACTGGCCAGACGTACCTTCCCTCTGATGACAGCCCTGTCACTGGTAGATATAGAATTATTTGCATTGTTTTTATCTGCTATCACCGTGTATCAATAAAATGTGTCTATTATTGAATGGAGAGGTCATGGTCAGTCTGAGGGTTTGGGTCCACCTGGAACAAGGTATCTGGGTCATAAATCCAGTGCCAACAAATAAATCTTTGGCTAAAGAAGACCCTGTGAACTTGCTTATTAGGATTTTCAAAAGCCTTTTGAAAAGTTCTCATAACATGAGACTATGAAATAAACTAGTAATGAGATGATAAACAAAGATCATAAGGGAATTAAAACCTAGTTAAATGATGGAAATTTCACTTTAATGTGGTCATTTTCTGATTCATATCTACTCATATCTACAGCATTTGTACTTAAAAAAAATGTGACCATTGTACAATGTTTTTGGGTTTGGATTTTCAAAAGATGAAATGTTTACAATAAAATGTTTAGTTAACATTAAAAAGAAATCAAGAAGGCATTTGTAGTCATATTTGTTTAAAAGCACTCACAATTTTAATCATAAATCTAGTGTTCCTTTAAACGTTGTATCCTTCAAAACAGAAATAATTAGTCAAATCCTCAGCAAGTTTAAGATGGTATAATTCTATGACATCAATAGAGCAATGCCACTTCACATCAGCTAAGAATCTGGAGCAATTGTTGAAATAATATAGCAGTTATATTTAGTTATTTAAAAACAGAGAGAAAACCAAAGAGAAAGAGTTTAGATAAAAGATGTTATGCAATTTTATCAATGTTAAGTGAAAATGTCTAGCTCTAGGCTGTATACATTTCAACAGATAATAATCTTTTCCAAGCATTTTCACTTAACTGACTGTACTGTACATGACGGGTTTTCATTTTGCCACAAACTATCACAACGACTCAGATGGTGCTTTATTTTTTGAAGGATGCACTGTCTGGTGTAACAAGCAACACCAGATCCAATAAGCGGCCAGGTAAAGTTATCACATGGCATTTTAAGTTATTAAAACATGAAGTGGGTTATAATGCAGCCATCTCACATTTACTAGCTTTTAAAGGCAGGTGTGGCACATTTCACTTTCTTTGATTCTTCTTTTTTTTTAATTTAAATTTTAAGCAGAAGGAAAACAAAGCATATACATGTATACAGCATACACACAGGAACCCACATATACAAGACATATTTGCTGCTACAATGGCTTAAAGCAGTGGCTCCCAACCTTGGGTCATGACCCAACTCAGGGTCATGGGAGGTCCACCCCTTGCTCCGCCCCTCCCATCTGCGAGGCTGTCCCAGTGCATGGTCCACACGGCTCGCACCACAGCTGCCCCCCACGATCGCAGCCCAGCCTGGGCTCTGCTGGCACAGCTGGGCATGAGTGAGTCAGCGGCAGGGGCGGGGGTGGGGGGGGGTCACAACCTGGATTTAGGATCGCGGCAAAAAAAGGTTGGGAGCCACTGGCTTAAGGCTTCATATAGAAATCCATGGAAAAACTTACCTGACTGGCAAGGGGAGGTTCCTAACCCCATTACTGAGAGAATAAGAGAAAGAGAGAGAGAAGAAGCTGTGTCTTCAAGACAAGACAGCCAGAAGTACCTCCCCTGAAGGTTATGTAAGCCAAACAGAAGAGATCCCTTGGCAAAAAGGTTTTTGGCAGTGGAAGTGACAAGAATTCTTGCGGGCTACAGATGGTAAAACTGGATCTCAGAAACTGCAACCATGACGTAGGCACAGTGAAGGACTACAGCTGGGTGGAACCAAGCTACGTCTAGAGAGGCCTGCAGGTGAAGGCACTTTGTAAGTACAAAATAGACTATAAGGCAACCTGGCAACAAAAGCCTACACTAATCTTAAAGACTCTCAGTTATACTTAGAGCAGACCTGTGAGTTAGACACATCAGTATTATTATGCCCATTTTAGAGAGGGGGAAATGCATTTTGCATTGTTCAGTGACAAGTCCACGGTAATTCAGTGACCCAGGAGTGAAACTGAAAATTAAATATCCTACTCTAAATTTAAGATCCCTGGCTAAATTCTTATTCCACATACACCAGAATATATCAGAAGCAATGCCACTGATATTAGTGTCATAGTAGCATAAAATGAAGTACTTTCAGCATCTGCCCTAAACAAGATGTTTTCCAAATATTGTATAAGACCACTTCCAATCTGCAAACATCTAGTAATGTGGTAGCATCTGTCAGTCATTTGAATAAGTGTGATTCCCTGTCCAATATAGTTCTGTCCTTTGCATAGAACAAAGACCAAGGTTTCATTTAGTGATATCTTTTATTGAACCAGCTCTAGAGTTGGGAGAGATGTTAGAAAAGCTTTTGTGCACAAAGTGCCCTTCTTCAGGTTTGAGAAAGGAGCAGGAAGTTTTAGTGTTGCATCTATAAGTTTTGCTGTTATAGTTTTTTTTTTTTTTTGGCTTTGGGTTCTGGGATGAAGGCTGAAACATGCCATAGAAGCAAAGGCACAGTTGTGCAGAATAGGCTCCATGTAAAAAAGGAACATTTTGCTGGTATAATATACAAGGATAAGTACACTGACAAAGTGCTCCTAGTTTAGATATTGTGAAATATATTCTTCCAAGTCATATGAATCTTATACTTTTATGTCTTTTAGTTCTCATATACAGATAACTAATTTTGATCTGGGTGGAAACCCTATAGTTAGATAAGCGCTGTACTATAGCATTTTACTGCATTTACAAAGGGATTAAATTAGTCCTACCAATGCATACATATGGGAGCTAAGCTGGAGCCCATGACCCTGAACCTGCAAAAGGAACTACAAGCATAAATCCTTATTTTCATGTGGAATCACACTAAAATGAAAGCGCTTCTTACCTGCAGGGCCCCTTGCAGGATAGGGGGCTCACTGGCCTACTAATTTCCTATTGGTTACCTAGAGATTCAAAGCACTGTTGCATCTAATACCCTAGCCTGAAGCTGTACTTAATAGCTAAATTGGGAAGAATTGCTCTTAGAACACTTATGTAGTTAACTAAAGATTAAGCATATTATGGAAATCCAGCAGACTGCTGCTATATGATTCTTCAGCACAAAACACACACCAATGCGTGTTCCTGAAACACTTCAGACATTGAACAGAACTTAAAAAAGAAATGTAAAATCCCATAGAACTCTACTGAGATATAACATAATGAAATGCCATACAATGTCACTCTAAACGTATAGAGAAAAATAAAGGCAAAACAATGTCAACGGATGTCTGTGTAGACAATGTTATGATTTGAGGAAAGGCAAAATGCTGTCAATAGAAGTCTATATACTGTAGATGGCATTACCACAGTATGTGAATAAAGGCAAAATGATGTCAGTGCAATACACAATATGCTCCAGACAGAGTATATTTAGTTTGAATAGAAAATCTGTCATGTAAAATAGTTGCATTGATTCTCATCCTCCACAGTGATGTGTTGTCATTTCTTATGTTTGACTGTCTTTTTTACTTAGATTTACCATATATTCTAATATTTCTTCACATTAACACTTCCTTTACTTGCCATAGGTAAAGCCACTGAAATGTACTTTGCATAGAAGTTTCTTGAGGTTTGCAGCTGTCAGCTGTTACTGCCTTCAGGATTTATTTTTATTAATATGCCATTGCTTGTAAAAATTATTCTGGGCCAAAACCTGCTGCTGCTGAAAAGCCCAGAACAGTACTTCTAATGGATTTTAAAGGACCAAGATTCGATAGTCTTTCTTACTGAAATCACCACAGCTAAAAACACAGTAAATAAACAATGGGGCTGGGGACAGAAATTTCACACAAACTAATGTAAGTGATTGGAAGCCAGTTCAACACAACACAACAGAAGTTCAGTGCACATAAACCATTTTTAAAATGGCCAAAACCAGTTTAAGATAAACCTGGATGGATTTATCTTAAATAAATCAGACTTAAGTTAAATCAGTTTATTGAACTTCTGTTCCAGATCCCCTCCAAATTCAAATTAAGTCACAGTTCCCCAGTATCCAAGGATGCTTTGCACCTCCCCTGCAGCCCCTCCCTTGCAGGATGGGCAGGCTAGCTTTGGCCAAATTGTCTGCTCCAGTCCAGCAGGGAGGTGTGCTCTAGCACCCCTGGCTTCTAACTTGGGCCACAGCAGGCATGTGGCTGCATTTTCAGAGTCAAAAGTGAATGTCTGGTCACTTGCTTTTCAGTTCAATCTATGCAATTTATACTAACCTGCGAAGATTGAATTGATTAAGCCTCGGGCTTTTTGATTATCTGTACTTAGCCACATAGACACATGTACACACAGTTCTTACAACATTATAATTCCCCTTGATTAGAACTAGAACTTTTTATGAAAAGGAAATAGAATGATGTTAGGGTAGAGGTCAGCAACCTATGGCCATGGGCTGGATCCAGCTCACAAATAAGTCGATTTGTCATGGGGGAGTTGATGTCATGGAGCTGTTCTGTTCTGTGCTGCCCATCCCCTCAGCAGCTTTCCCCTCTGCTACAGAGCCTGCTGCTTCACAGAGTCTGAGATTATTGTTGCTGCAAGAGGGGTCAGGAATCTGACAACTGGCTGCTCAGGGTAGAGCGTGGAAACTTCTGGCCTGCAGCAACAGACAGGTTGCCAGCTCAAGCCTGAATCAAAAAGCCTGTGACCCCTGCCTTAGGGAGAGAGGGGGTTGTTTGTTTTTTTGTATCATCATACCTGGCTAAGGCCAATGGCAAATTCAGATAATTGTCATTTCTTTAAACTGGAGACCTCATGCTCAACATAGCTAGCTCTTAGGAAAAAAAATATTTGTATAAATAGCAGTACATCTGCTATGTTTAAAAGGAGATTTGAAATACCTTAACTTGGCTGAGAACAATAGATGACCTTTTGGTGCTGTATCACTAAGATCAGGGATAGAAGTTCAATAAACTGATTTAATTTAAATTAATCTAGGTTTATCTTAAACTGGTTTCAGCCATTTTGAAAGTTGTTTATGTGCACTGAACTTCTGTTTTGTTACAGATTTGAACTAGTTTCCGACCACCTACTGTTTTATGTGTAACTTCTGTCCCAAGCCTAAAAGGTCACCACTGAAATTTGGTGCGTTTCCTTTATTCTAGCATTCACAAGGAAGGGACATACCAAAAGTCAGTTTTGTTGCTCAGGGGATCCTAATCCATAAATGCAATCCAAGGTGGAGGAAACCTTGCAGAAAAGTTTGAGGGAACCTCTGTTCTAGATCAGTAGAAATTTGGAAATCAAGTATGTCACCATTAGAAGTAAGATAATACCAGAACGTATTCACACTTTTTCCTATAACTCCAAAAACAAACTGTTTTGAAAGAGTAGAAAAACTTCAGTTAACTGAAGAAAAAGATCAATCTGATTCTTTCTTCCCACCTGCTGTATAGTAGCATGCTGTCATTGGGTACCTGTACACGAGCCAGGAGGCTATTCCGACGCACTGTAATTACAGCATGCCAGAGCAGACTCAGTTAATCAAGTCTGCTAGAGTGTTAATTAGCATGCTCCAGCCAGCCTTTGTACCTTGTGTATCAGTGTCCATGTACTTCAAAATGGTATCAGGGGTGCTTTAACTAAAGCTCATTCTGGGAACTTTAGATGAAGCGGCCCTACCTCCATTTTTAAGAGTGGGGATGCTGATACATGAGATGCTTTGGGCACTTTAATTAGAGCGTCTCTCGTATCCACTCTAATTAAAGCCCTCCACCCCCAGAGCATGTAAAAGTGCCTATTGATTTCAGGGGAATTTACTGACAATTTAGATTAGCTTGAGATCAGAGTCAGACCCTATTTTTTTTTTTAAACCTTTATAATCTGGCACAAAAAGTTAATTTAAATAAGCTCAAGGAGAATTTTGTTTGTTTGTTGGTTTGTTTATTAACAAAAAGGCTTAGCAACATAGCTAGTTGAACCTTGGGAAGTTCATCCGTCATTATTCCACACTATAAGTCAGCAAGCTAACATGCTAAATTCAGACTGGTTTGCAACTGATAATTCAGCGTAAACTTCCATGTTTATAATGTATGAAAATCTTAAATATTTCGTGTGTGGTAAATGTACAATTTTTCTATGTTTACTGCTATGCTGGACTGTTACTGTTACTGTTAAAGCAAATGAAAATTACAGAACAGCATTAAAACAAAATCATAGTTACAATATAAATCATCTCTTTCAATCATTGTATAATATACAATCATAGTTACAATATAAATCATCTCTTTGTTTGCAGGTATCATCTTTTGGATACAAATTAAAACCAAGATATTGCAGTTCTGCCATCACTAATAATCTTGCAAAACATTTTTTTAAACAGGGCATATCTACATGAGATGTTGTTCACTTGGCAGATCTACATGTGCACATTTACTGCACAGTAACCAAAATTACTGTGCAGTACTGGTGTGTGTCTACACGTGCACACCTGTACTATGGACTAAATATGGTGACTTATGCCAACTTGAACATACCTGCATCATGCAGGTATCACTTTTATGCTTGATTAGTTACTGCACATGTAGACACACATGTAGATGCCTCCCTGCATAGTAACACTTTGTGTGTGGACTGATTTAGGACCAACTTTAGTCCCAAGTCACACTTAGTGTTAATGAGCTTTAATGCCTGCATGTGTAGATTCTGGCTTATTCCCACTTACTGTGCGGTAACTTACTGTGCAGTAAGTTTAAGTCAGTGTAAATGCATGTGTAGACAGGCCCATTGTGGAGTTGCCCAATTACCTCCACAGGAAATGTCTCAGCATCTATGTGGGTGCTCCTATTAGGTCTCAGGAAACTAAAAGTCCACAGCGTATATACTTGTATTTACAAGTAGTATCTTGCTGCAGAGTTTTTTCATGTGCAGTAATGCATGTGTAGACGTTGTCCTGGCTTGCTAGAGCATGATGGTGCTTCAGTATGGGGTCTGGTTGGGGTCTGGCATCCCCAGGGCCCCCTGCAAGCGGGGTCTACTCTGACCCACCTCAACATGCTGCAATCTTGGGCTCATGTGTGAACGCAATGCCCGAGAGCAATAAACTCTGGCATGATATGTGTCAGAGTTTATTGCTTCACATTAATATGCACATGTAGATGTGCCCACAATGTTAAATGTACCCACAGATTGTTAAAGTCTTCAGCCTCTAAAACCAATTTCCACTTAGATATTTTCATTTTGCTTAAATTCCTCTGAAGTTTTAATCAGATCACCTTCACTTCCTACCCTAAATTGTATTATGGTTAGTTTGTATTATGTATCCCAAGTTTGAGTTCCAACAGTAGATGAAATGTCTCCTGTGTATTTCCAACCCACGGTAAAACTCACTTCAACTTCAAGTTAAAAGTTCTTTTTACTGATCAAGGAGGAGGATTTTTTTTGACAGCTAGTGGGGTCAGTACAAGGTCTAACCAACATTTAATTTAAGGGAAAAACATTTTCTGGAAATTTTCTCACCAGCTTGATTGGCTTCTACACATATTTCAGTATAAATGTAAAAGATACATTCTGAGATCTAGGTACAACATACCTGAAGTCATAGTCTGGAGAGTCCTACATCAAATTTCTCCTGCTTTTGCATTTCAACCTTTACATTACTCTAGCACAGTGTTTCCATGCTTAATTTGCCTCTCATCTGGATAATGATAATGAGCTTTTATTGACTAGCATTTCCAGTTCAGTGCAGTGAACACTGGGAAGTATTCATAACACATTCCTCTTATGCCATCTGAAATTGGTAGTGGCTGTGAGGCATGAGGCCAGATTCATCAAAAGGATAATGGGAAGATATATTTTTTGTTGATTTTTTAAAAAAAATTTAATGACCAAATTGCATTCCTATTCATTGTTTATCTATTTTTTAATGTTATGAAATAGCTTTAGTGATAACTACTCCATTTCTGTACTTATAAGAAACTGGCACAGATCAAGGCAACAGGACAATTCTATTTTTATGAACCGTAAGTCTACAAAATGAATGTCAATATATTGAGTGCTAATGCACAGGAATTTTACAGTAAAAAACATAGATCAGGACATACACAGTCTGTGTGACTTCACTGTGGTTATTTGGTAATTGCTCCTGCCAAAGATGACATACATTTTATGTTTCCATTAAGGGCAATGTATTCCCCTCCTGGTGGCTATTTTGCAAATGTTCTAGAACCTGCTCCTACTCCCACTGAAGTCAATTGGGAAATAAGACACACACAAGACTCACAAGGCAACAGGATGGAAAAGCCAGTTGAGACCTAAAGTTAATGGAAATGGAGATGCCCTGCCTGGCCTCTAGCCACCCAGAAGGAATTGCCTGTACTCACAGTGTGGCAGAAAAGTACAAAGAGGGGCAGAGCCATTAAGGAGCCCATGCAGACAAACCCCCTGCAGCCTCCAGGGTATGCAAGGAGACCTGGATTCATCCTCTTGCCTGGGTAGCATTTTGCCTTGGCTCTCCCAAGGCCAATCCAAAGCACTGCATGGAGGCAGCAGACAGTACTGCTGACCCCCACTTCCCTAAACTGAAAGTTAAAAGCAGATGCCCCCTCACCACACTCCTATCATAACTGCACCTATACCATTAGGGACTGCTGCTGATGCATTCACTGAGAGCCCCAGAAACTCAAGCACCAGATGCTGCTCATCCTGTTTGAGAGTCCATCTCAGTTCATGCCCCTATCCAAGGCAGGGAAAGCACTAAGGACGTGCGAAGAAGGCCGTATTTGATTTGGATTCGGATTCAGACCAAATCGGAGACAGTGATCCGATCTGTTGATTCGGATCACTATCCTCAATTCGATTCAGCTGAATCCAAATCTGAAGATTTGATGCTGATTCGGAGAATTAGTGATTCGGACATAGACACAGCTTTAAGTGTTTTTTCTACATACCTTGAGGTACCAGGCATGGCTTGTGAATACTACAATGCTGGGGCAATGGAGCATCCCACAGGAACGTGTGGGGGGCCCCCTGAATGCTCAGCAGCAAACCCAGAAGTGGACCAAAGGTACTTCCTGTCCACTTTCAGGTCCACTGGAGAGCATGCTGGGGGGGGCCCTATACCCCCCCCCGGGTCAGCGATTGCCTGTGAGGGGACCCCGGGTGCCCCCCCAGACCCAGGAGGCACCAGTCGCTGAGCCAGAGGGACACAGGGGGGGGCCCCAGCATGCTCCCCAGTGGAACTGGAAGTGGTCCGGAAGTGCTTCTGGTCCACTTCTAGATCTGCTGCTGATTGCACTGGGGAGCCCCTTGTGCTCCTGTGGGACGCTCCATCCAACCAAGCATTGCAGCATTCATGAGCCTCCTGCTACCCTGAGGTATGTAGAAAAAACATTTAAAGCTGTGTCTATGTCCAAATCACTGAATCTTTCTAAATCTCTCCAAATTGATTTGGAGGGTTCTGATTCGATTCGGAGAGATTAAAGGGTCTCCTCATTTGATTTGGATTCAGAGCTTTGGCCATCGATTTGGGGACTGAAGCTTTAAACAGCCCTTGAAAGCATCCTCTGTTTCTCTGGGAGCCCTGTGATCTTCATGGCTAGCATAATTTCTCTCTGTCTGCAACAGGGATTAATCATGGTATATACAGTAACGCATAACTTTGACAGAGAGGGGGAGTTAAAAAGTACAGCAACACTGGGCAACAGTGAAGGACAGGAAATATTAGAGGCTCCTCTTTCAGCTTCAGGGAGATAGGGGTAGTGTGGAGTGCCGCTGGGTAGGGCTGTGGGACTATACCTCTAGGTTTACAGTAAGTTCCATAGTGTCTTTAATAGGCATATAAACTCAGGGTCCTTGTTTAATGATTAAAGGACTGTTACCTCCAATACCACAGAATGCCACACCACCATTTGGAGGCCCTTCTTCATCCCTGTTTTATAGAAAATAGCATTGCTGTTAAAAAAAAAAAAAGGCTCATTTCTGTATCATTTGTATTTTATCATCTGCTGTCTACCACTCCTCCTGACCTTTCCTTTTTATGGGAAGACTTTGTGGGGAGAATGGAGATTTGGGTGTTAAACCTGGGGACCAGGGCTCAATGCCCTGGGCTCAATTCTTATGTAACAGAATCTCTCTGTCACTTAGGCTAAGTACAGACAGTTAAAAAGCCTGAGGCTGAATCAATTCAGTCTTTGCAGACTAGTCTACACTGCAGAGATTAAACTGAGAAACAACTGGACACACATTTACCTTTGATTCATGAAATGCAGACACATGCCTGCAGTGGCTCAGGCCAGAAGCTGGGGGGAGCTACAGCATGGCTCTGTGGCATGTAGTCAGCATGGCCTGTGTGTTTGCTTCCTCTTCCTGCTGCCTGCAAGGTCTCTGGGATTTGCAGTCCAGAATCAAAGCAGCAGGACTTTCCAGGGTTGCTCATCACTTCTTCTTCCTGCATCCCGGTGCCTCTGGGATTTGTAGTCCACAGTTGCAGCCAACAGTAACTTTCAGTAAGTTTAGCAGGGCAGAATCACTCTGTACTCAGGGGAAGGGAAGTTTAACCAGGGGAAGGGAGGTTTAACCCCCCTCCCTGGCCCTAGACCTCAGCTGAGGTTTGCTGCGGGGGCAGTCCCTGTCCCTCTGAATTGAAGCGGAAAGGACAGGCCAGTCCCAGGCTGGAAAGCATGCTGGGATGCTGAGGGACTGTGATTTAACTTGAACCAGGAAGGGGTCTGGGTCAGAAGTTTCATAAACTGGTTTGACCCAAATCAGTTAAGTCTCATGCTACTTTCAACCAGGTTTAGCTTAAACCAGTTTCAGCCATTTTGAAACTGCTTTATGTGCACTGAGCTTCTGTTCTGTTACAAGTTTAAACCAGTTTATGTGTAACTTCTCTCCCTAGCTTTAATTTCTCTGTGCTTCTGGGTGGAAGGTATTGGGGAGAAGGAATAAACGTGCTATAAATCTCTAGATACCATACAGCCAGATCTGAAACTGTTGAGGATAGGGACTTCTTGCCTTTTCTTCTGAGTATGGTATTGATACACTGGGGCTCTGGTCCATGACTGGGGCTTCTAGGTGTTACTATAATATAAAACAAATAATAATAGAGAGTGGGTTATCCAGCGACCAAGAGCTTCAGTTTTTATACTCTTCCTTGGTTCACTTGAGGCAAAATCCTCTTTGCAGAGCTGATCTGAGGTAAGCACTTAATGACCTATTTCCCTTGCCTCATGGAAATGTGGCTTTCCTAGGTTCTTCCATTTTCCAAATAAGGACATAGAAATTTTGCCTGACACAGATAAATCTCCAAAAGAATGCTTGGCCTGGTGAAAGCCCAGCATTTTTTAGCTCACAGCATTAGAAATGTGGTTTCTTCTGTCTGGAAATTTGTTGAAATGAAGACTATGTCATGCAGAAAAGATATTCCACCCCTTAGGTGGAGTAACTGATGTGCATAAGCCACCTCAGGTGAAGAGACATGAGCTGTGTCACATTCTTTTCTCTTCAGTGACATGCATGTGGAATGCCACGAAGTGCTGCAGTCCCTACTGCTTTGCTTTGGAAGCTAACCTACTGGTGACAATAAACATGACTTGACAGACAGAGGGCCAGGAGTGGAGTTACATGCACTTTGACCTATGTCCGATGTGGAACATTTTTTTCAAAAACATCGTCTGACAGTCCACTGTGAAACAATCTTTTAAATTAACTGTTATGACCTTGGTCTTCCAACACAAACAGATGCTTGTCCTACTTAGAATTTGAATGCTGTTCTTCTTTGTACTTTCACCAGAAGAGAGGACATAGGAACAAAATGTGTGCTTGCTATCAGTTCCAGCTTACCTTGAACTGAAAGAGAAGCTAGAATAGTCATGTGATGGTTGCAGCAGGGTCCTAGGAACTAATCCACCTCCCAACAATCTCATTGTGTGACCTTGGACAAGTCAATGAACTCTGCTGTATCTCTGTCTTGCTGCCTGTAAAATAGGATTAATAATGTTAATAATGTTTTGGTTTTTTTCTCATTTCTGCTACCTCAGAGATTTAGTCAGACACTCAGAGGTCCTCTCATCAACTATGCTAAATGAGTGCATTTTTCTTCCCCTAGCCCTACGTATGGGATTGTCTGACTGCTGAACAGAGATGTTGGTAGCAGGATCTTCAATTCCTTCCCACAGTAAATATGAAACTCACTTGCACTCTGGATTCAAAGGTATAACTCAGTCATTATTGGGCTCTTGATGTTTAGGAGAGAGATTGAAGGAAAAGGGCAGAAGAGTCAGAGGGGGGGAAATGCTCTAGCCAAGCAATAGACTAATGAAGAAGGGCAGGATGTTTTGAATGTTTTCATAATTTCTAATAAACATAGTAAACAGTATCTAATGTTTGGTGCAGGGATCTTTGATCAGTGTGAGGGTTTGGGTTTGTTTGTTGTTAGAGTTTGGAGAGATTTCATTTGTTTGTTTTAGTAACTAACTCACACATGCAAAAAATATACAGGGAAAAATGTTTAGGAAGTAGTTTCAGAGATTCACAAAACTTGTAATTTGTAAGGCTATTCATGCAAAGGGAGCTCTTCCTCCTGCTTGTAAAGAGTGGGGAGCTCGAAGGATGTCTCTCTCTCCTAAAATGAGGAGCCAACCTCAGTGGAATGAGAAGCCAACTCACATGGAAGCTTTTTTTTTTTAAACAATGCAAAAAAGACTTGATAAAAAGCTTTGATTTGTGCTTTAAGAAACATAAATCTTTTAATAAGCCCTTTGAAAAATTATTGTGGGCAACAGTTTAGTTGTTTTGCTTAATTATCCTTTTTTGCTCTCCACTCCTAATGTGATGATGTCTGTTTCACGTTTAGGGAAATGCTAAATGGCTATGACTAATAAATTATGTTATAAAGGGAGCGGCTACAGAAGCAAAGCCTTCCAAGCTATTTTAACCTCTGCCATATAGACACAGTAGTTTTTGGCAACTAATTGGTATCTGTTGAGATACAGCTATTCCTCTGACCAAACATTACTAGCTGTTGTTTTCTTTTACTGTATATACAGCACATCCAGTGCCTCATGGAAAAATGTTAAAAACTTTCTAGTTGGAAAAAATTCTGTCTCTAGCCAAGTTTCTTCTCTGTTTCTTTGCTTGAGATTTTCATTGACATAAGCACATTTGCAAACCAGAATCTGAGGGCCAGTTTCTCATTTACATTTGCATTAGGCCTGTTTACACTTCTCTGGCAATGTAATTTGGACCCACCCTAAAGTCCCTTTATATTACAAAAGGGATGTAAAGAAACTATTGTGTAAATAAGAATCAGCCTCTTACATTTTTCGGTTTCACTGCAGTTATGACACCTCCCTTCCTTCAATCATAATCCTGTGATAATATTATTTCTAGCTGGTCTATATAGTCTCTGCTGCCTTTCTCACCTAAGCCTCCCTTTAATGTATTTGTTCCAGCTGCTTGTTGCAGTTTATCTTAATTTATGCCTAAACCTCACATACATGCACACTTACCTACATAACTCAAATGAGCTCTTCCCTTTGCAAGAGCACGTGGTTGCAGGACTGGAGTTATTACATCACGGGTGCAGACAGAAAGTACATTTGTTGTGCAATCAGCCCCCTGCAAGAGCTCTACAGCTATGCAGTGACATACATGCATGGCTGCAGAGCACTTTATAGTGGCCAATTGCACAACAAATTAACCCTCATCAAATGAAGGATCAGATGAAGGCACTCCACTTTGAAGTGCCTTAGGGAACTTTTATTTCCTAGGGTCAATCTGTCATATGATTGGGGCTGAGCTGGTGCAGTCCAACTGTGTCCATGGTGCTGTCTGCAGGAAGGGAGAAGGGAGGGAGAACAAGTTGTGGGTTGGTATTTGCCTGGCCTGAGGTGGTGGTGGGGGGGTCAAATGGAGCTCCCTTGATTTGTAGCCCCCCTCAATTTCCCCCCCCAGCTCACTCCACCTCTCTTCTCCCCCCTCCATTCCTGAAGGCAACACTGGAGCTGGGGGTGGGGGGCAGGGGCTAGGGAGGAGAAGCTGCAGGCAAGCTCTTCTATTTAATTTTTCCCTCCTCCCCCCCACCCAACAGGTGAACATCTGTTGGGTTGGGGTTGGCACTAACACATGGTGCTTTATGTAAAGTGCCAAGAATTAGAGTGGGCCTGTGTGTCTGTCAGTACCCCATATGTGTCTGCAGCAGCACCATCTCCTACTATGTCTTTTCTCAACACCTAGCAGTTGGGGCCTCTAATCTTACTGGTGTCACTATCCTTATCAATAACAATAGACTTATAATATTTGCTTGGAACTGAAAGACATGTTCCTTGCTCTCTGGGGAGAGTTTTCTGTTTAAATAAGGTTAAGTAAAATGTGAAAATAGTGTTAAGACTGCGGAGCAAAACACTCAAAAGTTAGGAAATGCCAAGTTCAGTTTGTCTCTGCAACCTTAGATTAGCTCCCTTGTGCATCAGGGGTGTGCATCAAGATCTGGGGAACGCCTGTTCACCAGAGCGCCCCAAGGGATAACAAGGTCCAATGACCACAAACTCCTCCAAGACCATTTTATACTGGGCACAAGGAAAAACTTCTTTATTGTCCAAGTCCCCAAGGCCTGGAATAGACTCCCTCCAGAGGTGGTGCAAGCACCTACTCTGGACTCCTTTAAGAAGCATTTGGATGCTTATCTTGCTGGAATCCTTTGACTCTAGCTGACTTCCTGCCCTTGGGGTAGGGGGCTGGACTCAATGATCTTCTGAGGTCCCTTCCAGCCCTAATGCCTATGAAATCTATGAAATCTCTTGTACATATGCATGATGAAAAAGTCCTTAGTTATCTCATAACACTGTTTTTTTTAAAGAAATCCTGATTCATTCACTGAATAAGTAATTGTTCAATATTTCTCATGGGGAGTTAAACAGATAAATATCTTTAAAAGTTCTCCATTGCAGAGCCAGCAATTGTTCTGTAGGGTAGCATTCAAGTTTTTTAACACTGAGACTCCCTTTCTCTTCCTATAGTCCTCTGCCTTATTGTCTACTTACCTTCTAATCCACAAAGCACATGACTTCACTTCACAAACCCAATTCATGTTCAGAGCAAGTCAGTCCTGTACATTGAACCCTTTTGAAATATAGCATGTCATCACATAAACAAAGACTGTATAATAATGGACACACCAAATTAAGATTATGCAGACAATCTTAATTCTGGCATTTCCTGTCTTTTCCTGCTCAGTCACTGCACCATAGTTCAGAGCATACTCCATACAGGTGCTATCTTTGAAGAATTTAGCTGCCACACTAACAAGTATTAGATTAATTACATATATGTATTTATACATGCCCTGTGTTAAATGAGTTTATTCAGAATATCTATAACATGGCCAACTCTGGGCCTATTTTCTCTAGGCAGTAAAAGGTAGATTCAAAGCAAGTACCAGGGAGACTCTGGGCAACTGCAAACAAAGGCTTGATCTTGAAAACTTTTCTCAGTGCCAGATCTAACTATCTTCCTTTAATTTGACAGACTTCAAGTCTATGCTCCAAATAATGGAGATTCTACAGCTTTTCAACACAACTGTTGTAGGAACTCTTTCATATGTGCAAAAGAGGTATCTCCTTTGTTTTTTTTAAGAAATGTTTGAAATATTCTAGCTGAGACTTTCCAGGAAAAAATGGTCTGAGACACTAGGCCATTAAGAACATTTCAGCAGCTTCAGGTTGGCAAAAATATAGCAGCTGAAAGCAAATACTTATAAAGGGAAATTTCAGGCATTTTTTTCCTAAAGATGGTGCCACCAGCTCTGCCTATAAGAAATAAGGCTGGGGAGTAACATAGAACAACAAAAAAACCTAACCAAACCAAACCAAACCAAACCAAAACAACAAAAACACACACCAAATCTCACCTCAGTCTTCCCTTAAGATAGGAATGATTTCGTCATGGCACACTGCAGAAAACCTGCCCTCAGGATGTGAGCCTGACTGAAAAAGGCTGCCAGAAAAATGGAGAATTGACTACCAAAAAAGG
The DNA here is from genome assembly GCF_000455745.1 of Alligator sinensis. Lineage (NCBI taxonomy): Eukaryota > Metazoa > Chordata > Crocodylia > Alligatoridae > Alligator > Alligator sinensis. Next base: position 190,982 of record NW_005842598.1, on the reverse strand, counting down.
TGAGTTGTGAAAGTGTTAGACAATTAGAGCTGGCAATGTGAGAAAAGGTTGCAAGATCAAGCCTTTGTTTTTAATTGCCCTGAGATCCTTATTTTCATCCCACTGAAGTCAATGGCAAATATCCTAATAAAAAGTTTGTGGTGTAGAATCCGCTCCATCCCTTGTCCTTTCTTGCTTGGAAAGAAAAGTGCACAGGTGGTCAGAATTACACATCATTTATGAAAAGCATCCCTCCTCCCCCATTTCCCTTTTAGAATCTTATTTGTTTGGGAAGTGCTCGGAAATCTGTCATTATGGTGTTTGTGACAGCTTGACAAGGCCTGTTGCCATGGAAAAGCTTTGTGATGTTATATAAATATATTCCTAGGTCAGAAGTTCCCATGTATTTTTTGGACAGAGATGCTTAAGGGAAAAAGAGTGACTAAACATTAAAAAGCATAATAATAAAAATAACAACAATAACTTTCAATAATATGTCTGTCCAGTAAACAAACAAAATATTTCCCAAAGCATTTAATTTATGCTGTAACAATCCTCTTAGCAGTAAAAGTTCATTTATTGCCAAGGCGCTCTCCCCCCCTTTAAAATATTCTTATTACCACTCACTTTGCAATATTAATGGTTTCTCTATTAATAGACTAGGGAGCTATTATTACCAGTTATTCCATTGGGTAAGGCTGGCAGTGTCAGATGGCAAGCAGCTCTATAATGTGCCATGTGCTTAAGCCATGCGGGATATACTGAGTAAAACTTATCTTCACGCGTTGTTTCTGGTTAAAATTATGACTAGACGGGAAAAGGGACAACAACAACATGCAAAAAAGTGTGACAACACCTAACAGAGGTTAGCATCCAAAAGAGCAATATTTATTTGGACTTAGCTGGGGATAAGGAACTATTAGTGAAACCATGTGGAAAGTCATCTAAGAATGTCTCTGTAATTTTTCCCCCTTCAAGACGGATGCCCTTTATTTTAGTTTGCAATGAGCCTTCAGTTTGACACACATACACACAGTCTCATTATCCATTTTTGCTTTTTGTAATACAGCAACTTTTATTTCTCATGTAATAAAAAGAACAATACTCTTAAGCATGGGCAAACTTGAGCTACCCTCATAGTCAACATGAGCTGTCTACGGGCTTCACATGTCTGCCACATATATAGTTTTCTGTCTGTTTGTCTGTGCTTCATGACAGAGTTTTTACAAGCAACTTAATCATGAAAAATTGTAAACATGCAGAAAACTCTGAATGACTAGCAGTCCTCACCTTCAGCTCTCCACTACTACTTTCACCACTGAACCTCTGAGATGGCAGGCAGTGGAATAGCCAATAAATAATTTACAAAAAAGAAAAGCAGCTCAGAAACAAAACTGAAACTTCCTCAAGCCACAAATCTTTGATTTGCTCAGATCCCCAAACCTTTACTCACTGGGTAATCCCTTATTTCCCATCCTTACACTTTCCACTTCTCTGCAATTCCTAATATAGGTATGGCTTTGACCTGTCTATCTACTTAATTATTTTTCAGCCACTCACTAAGGAATCCCTCAGTTTTCAACTAGAAAAATACTAAGATGTACACAACTTTCAGCTTCAGTTCATTTGACCTTTATTTTCTTAAACTGAAGGTTAATAAAATGAAAAGAAGGTTAGAACCACGTCTACACTAGACAATGACTGCACAGTAGCTCATTACTACTATGCAGTACTTCATGTGGCATGAAGCATGATGCAACGCTACTGTGTGGTAGCAATGAGCTACTGCACAGTGTCATCAGAAAGCTGTTCAGGGACACTACTGCACACTAATGCTGGTTACTGCACGGTCAGCATCTTGTGTAGACATGGTCAGTGAAATTAAAATCAGTGTAATTTTCAATACCTGCCATGCATGCACACAAAAAAACCCCAAACATGTGTACATGTTGTTCCACCCATACAAAAAATATACTCTCCTTATTTGATTTTGCAGATTCACATTTTTTTTCAGACCATGGTGAAACAAAATTAAAGCTATATACAGTATAAAAAATCCAGCATTCTCAAAAATCTGGCACTGCTCTGGGACCAGCCACCACTCTTCCCCCCTCCCCCTCCTGACATGGAGAGGGAAGCTTGCACATGGCAGCTGCTGCTGACATCCACCACCCCATGCTGCAGTTCTGTGTGCAGCCACTGATCCAGGACTGGCCACCACGTCCCTCCTCCCCCGACCCCCTGCTCCATGACCGGCTTCTTGGGTTTCAAAAATCTGGCATTTTCAAATATTCGGCAGGTGCTGGGTCCCAAACATGCCAGATTTATGAGGTTACACTGTATTCCAAAACTGCTAACATTCTTGTAGAATGTTTTTCAGTCATACTTCACCAGAGACTCAACATTGCAATTCATATGCAGATAAACTCTCGTGGAAGTTAGAAAGCCAAACCTTGAATTATTTTCAATGGGAATAGGCAGACAAGTTTCTTTGGGTAAGTCTGATATCTTTTATTAGACCAACTAAATAGTTGGAAAAATTCTTCTTTGCAAGCCTTCGGGCACAAATACCCTTTGTCAGGCTGAGGAAGGGAATGTAATCTATATAAAAACAAAGTAAAGTTTTCAGGATTTGATCTTCTATATCAGTGGTTTTAACCTTTTTTCATTTGTAGACCCCTTTGGAAATTTCAAAATGTAGGTGCAGATCTCTGAATTGTAAGGGTGGGTATTCACATATTTTTAATTGATCACAGTCATCTTTCACTGACCCCTTAGACACAATCTGTAGACCCCCAGGGGTTGAAAATTACTATTCTATATCTTTTTTTTCCCCATGAATGCTAGTTATACCCTTAATACTACCAAAATGTGATTAGTATAATACTTTACCTGCTGGCAACACCATCTGTAACATTGCAACTCAGTAAGCAAGGAAAAGCAAACCAACTGCAATTCTCAATTTGGTTTCACTTGCTGGTTAAAGCAAACAATTTTTGATTAATGCAAATCTCACCTCCATCGTCCCTCAGAATAGTGATGATTTCATCATGGTACACTGCAGAAAAGCTTGCCCTCAGGTTGTAAACTTGACTGAAGAAGGGTGGCAGAAGAATGAAGAATGCCTGGAGAAATAACCAGCTACCAATTCAATACAAATGTGGGTTGTTACTTCCTGAGATCTACAAAACAAGTCAAGTCTGAAAAAAAATCCTTCTGGTAGGATTGTCTTATGTTCCAAACATAAATGGTGTGGATACATATGTAGTTAATGCTTATAAATAATTGCAGAAATCAAAACAGTGAGCAGATTTGGCTGGAACTTTCTCAAAATTCAATAGCACTTTTGATAGAAGAAGCTTTGATAGATGCTCAGGCATAAAAAAATCAGGACTTTTCGAAAGTTCTGAGCCACTGAAAAAGGACGATTATAATGGAAGCAGTATTTCAACATTAACTGTTGTTAGAACTTCTTTCTTTTGTATGCAAAACAGAGTCATTCCAGTGAGAACTAAAGACAGCCAAAGCTTGTGGCCTAGAACTGTGGGCCAAACAGGTTCAGTTTAGACCTGTATGTTGTAAACTGGAACGATATTACCCTTTCATTTCACACTGCACAACTGTCAGATAATACCAGTCATGGTGGTCTCCAATTCATTAAAGCTTCATTCAGTAAATCCTTAAGTGCTGTTCTAAAGATGGATGAATTTTGGCTGGTGCTCAAGTAGTTTCCTTATTGGGGACCTTAGCTGTAAGTAAGCCAGTGACTTACAGAAATAAAAGCTTAACATCCTCTTGCCAGTCCCATTAGCCTTTCAGTATTTTTTCCCTTGCAATCATAGTAATAATTCTCATGACTGCTAATACAGCATATTCTATTCATGGTTGTTGAAGATCTTTATAAAGGAGAGCAATTATCACTTTTTCTAATGCTATAAGTGGGGAAACTGAGGCAAGGAAAAGTAACATGACATGCCCTACTCAATACAGCAAGTCACCAGCTGAGTTCAGACTGAGGTCTCCTGGCTCTAAGTGCCATACCCCATCTACTACGATGTACTGCTAGGTCCACATTGCCAAAGTACTGTTATGGAACACATTCTACAAGGAAACTAAAAAAGCAGTCATATATTTTAAAGCTTGTGACCCTGAAAGCTTTTAAGGGGAAGATACTAAATAAGGAACCAAAAAAATGTCCCTGTTTCTCACCATAATTGTAAACTGAAAATAAGCACTTATATAACCTACCCAAATATTTAGTTAAAGAACAGGTTTATAACTAAGGATATCTAAAGTGTGTTTGAATTATTATATACACTACTTAAATAGTTAAACTGTCAGCTTACAATTTTGTATATCTACCTCATTAGACTGCCTCAAGGGCCCTGCGGTAGGTGAATCTGCATTTTAAAATTTTGTATTTTTCCATGCTTTATGCATCCTGTAAAATGCCTTCAGAATTTTATGAGGGATGCTGCATTAAAATGTGTGATTATAAATATGATTTAAATATCTGAAACATTACAGAGTGATTATTGTTCAATAAGGCAGTGTGCATAAAAGGGTTATCTGCACGCTGTGCTTAGGTTTCGACAATATAATGTAATGAATTGTTCAATATAGTTTGTATGCTATTTGTCTCTGTTTCTTCTCATACTCCAGAGATGCCTGATATGCAGTCCTCTAACAAGGCTATCATAAATTGCAGAACAATAAACAACCCTTGAGATTTTTAGATAGTATGTGGTTAGCATGTAATCCATCTTGAGGAACTTGATTTAATGCCATAAAGGAACATCGTTCACAATGCTCAACATTGTTTTTAAACTGCTGCTAAATCAATTACTGTATTTGGGAAATGGAATGTTTCTTCCACTCTCTGTTCCATTCTGGTGGCCTGGCTGGCTGCTCTGTTCAAGTGAAGGGTTCGGGAGCCACTCTACAGAAGCAGTTGGGCTTCTCAAAAGTCACTGAAGATCACACAGCTTAAAGAATAGCTAAGCAAAGCCTCCCAAAAATCTGGGCTCATCTACAAAACTTAAAAGCTTTTGTTTGCCTGGATTGTTTTAACAAGGCCAAATGAGGAGTGGAATTGGACAAAAGAAGAATTGTTCCTTTGAAGGGAATGCTATATGATGGAACAATAATAACAATAAATGATTAATCATATTTAGTGCTTAAAGTGAGCCTTTCATTTATATCCTTTAATGAATCCTCACAACATCTCTGTGAAGCAGACAGGCACTATTATAGTATTTTAGAGATAAGTCCACACATTATTTGAGTTGCGCAGGGCCATAACTGAGAATGAAAGTTCCCTCACATACAATGGAACAAAGGGTAATACAAAAGACAGGGTACCGAACCCATTTATATTTCTTTGAATCCAGATTAAAACTACTGCTGGGAACAGCGGGCATGTCTACATGAGACACTATGGGTATGTCGCGTCAGCGGGCACAAGCCGTTGCTACTGTGTTGTAGGTTTGGAAACAAACCCATGCACAGTACGGTGGTTATTGTGCAGGCATTTAGTACTTGCTAAATCAAGTACTAAATGGCTATGCAGTAACAACTGGGCAGTTGGGTGCATGTGTAGATGCGCCCAGAGTGAAGCCACATGGACCAGGACACAGTTGTGGAAAAGAATGTAAAGCACAGTTCCCTTCTTAGCTCCAAGGAATGCAACACAGATTCACATACCACTCCACCCCTCAGGATGCTAATGACTGATATGTAAGAGCAGGGCAGACTAAGGGAAAAAAATCATCTCATGTGTGATAGCTAACATCCTGGTAGGAATACTGGCCCTTGTGCGTGGGTAAATTATAGGGAGGGAAGATTTTTGCATCCTAGTCTTGACTTGTATTCATATGGGGACCAATTATTATCTAGCCCTTTAGGTTTAGAAGTTTAATCTTCTAGAAGTTTTATCTATTGCAGGTAGCTTTTATTAATTCTTATTTGCCTGGGAAAAAGGGAAAATGGCTTCCTCTAAACAGAACAACCCATGCAGGGCTCAGCTACTGAAGGTTACATGATCCAAACACTGAAAGGTTCATTCACAGTCAATCCTGAAAGTTTACTTAAAGAGTCAGGGCCTTTAGAACCAAGTTCTTTAGAGTTTGTCTCTCCAACAAAGGGGAAGTCCTGCAAATCATCATTCCCGGGGATTCCTACTCCTAGGCGCTCCCTCAAATTCCACCTCCTCTCTAAACACTAGAGTTTCCCTCAGAGCTTTTCTACTCTTTTGAGAGAGCAGCTGACTAGCAGGCTGGACACCTATCCCTCTAACTTGGGACCAGGTGCTCTTCTCACCTCTGACTTTGTTTCTCTCATAATATGAACCTGATCAGGTATTGATCTCCACTTTGTAACAGTGCTCAAAATTGCTGCCAGCTGTAATTGTGAAGAACAACAACTGGCAGTCGCTCTGGTTAGTGCTGGCACTGATTCCCTCTTATGAGATCCAAATTCCTGGGAACCAAATGTTCTTGTGATTCAGGCTTTCTGCTGCCAATAAAGCTTATGATACAAAGCTAATTGGCTTCTTGTAACTTTGCTTGGATATCTGTAAAGGAAACAGGTTGCTTTTATTTATATACCAGTATGCACAGAATCTGCCTAGAGTATGCATAGGAGACATGGAGAAAAATATATTTAGTGGTAGTCATTAAAAGCCAACATTTACCCATGGTTACTGTGCAGTGTTTTCTAGGACAGTGATTTTTTTCCCCCCCTTTAAGCTTGTGACTGCACATACAGTGCTGGTGCGACAAGTTCCCCAGTTTGGTTTGTCACTTAGCTTTGACCTCCTCACCATTGCTTCCAGACTCTCTGGATCCTTTCCCCCCCATGGTTATCTCACCTACCATGACTTGATGTTAAAGTTTCATAGGGAGGCTGCCCCCAGGAGGCAAGTGTGAGTTATAGGGTAAGTCCTTATTGGAATCAAGGCTTTTCCTGGCCATGGCTCATCTTAATCTGGCTGGGTTCCTGGGACCCAGGGTCCACCACACCAGGATCTTAGGTTCTGGGGCTCCAGCTCCAGCCCTCCCACAGGTTCTGGGCCACTCAGTCCCTAGGCATGTCCCCTGCGGGCATGAGGATTACACTCCCCACAGTCCTTGTCACCAGATACCCAGTCCTCTGACAGCCCACAGTTGTCCTCCTGAAATGTATTTGGGCTCCTGCCTGTACATATTGCCCCAGGGTTCTGGGCCCCAGAAATGCTCTGAGCTGGGTGACCCTGGGCAGTGGCCTCCAAGCTGCCCCTTACAGCCACTCTGGTCCTCCAGTTTAAGCATAAATCAAAAGCATGTGCATCTGCTCTCAAAACACAAAGCTCACCAAAACACAATGCTTCCCTATCCAGGTTAATCTTGCCCCACAGTAGCACTGACACAAAGGTACTTAACTCTTGCTGCTCTGGGTTCAGGGGTCCTTCTTCCCTCCTGAGGTGCAGAGTCCTCCCTCTGTAGGCAGCCCAGCATGCTCTACCCAGGAGCTTTGCCTCCTATAGCTCCTAGGGCCAGACTGCCACTTCTGGGCCAGGTTCTGGGCTTATGAGGCTCTCCTTGTGTCACCCGACCCTTTGTCCCTATCCCAATCCTGCCAATCACTATCCATACCTGGGGTGGGTGGCCATTTTATTTAAGGTTTCAGTTGCCCCTATGAGTCTGTTTAGAGGAGCTGGGCCAGTTGTTGGGCACCGGGCTTCTCCCCACCTCTTAATAATGGGGCAGGGACCCCATTACAAAGCTGATCATAGCTATAAAAGTTCTTTGCTTTGTTATGCTTGCAAACAGAATAATAGGAAGAGTTAACAAACTGTAGGAAGTTATTTGTACATATTCCCTTTCATAAAAGGTATTCATACATTGAGGATTTCTTACGTGCTTTCCACAATCAAACTACGGTCACACACAATCCACTAAAATTGTAAAATAATTGTTTTGTGGCACTCTTATTCAGCAATTCAGATGCACTCTTAAAGTATGATCCTCACTGAAGTACAAAAGGAGGAAAACACCATGTCACCTGATCTTAACCTTTTCCTTCTCCTCCTGATCAGTTCATTTGTATCATCTTATACAACAGCACTAACATACAGGCTTTTGGAATTATGGAAGAGAAACTGTATCGAGCATAAAAAAGCCATACCTCTCTAATTTCTTCACAGGATTACCGTGCTAGGTTGGCTATAATGGCAGGTTGCTTGGTGCTTAAAAATCACATCAACCAATTACTTTTTAGTGTTTACAAACGTTTTCCAGAAGTTCAAACATGGAAACATAGTTCCCAGTTAGACAGAAAAAGAGCCTTGTGAGACTGAAGAAATTAAAAACAAAAATGTTGTCTGAAACACTTGTGCCAAAAGCCACACAGCCCTGCTACCCCTGGGTTTGTGAGACAGAAGAAACCTGTTTTGTGAACTTATTCCTCACATTATGCACCAGATTTCAGTTTCACTCCATAGCTGGGTGCTAAGTTTCGCTCCAACTTGGGAAATATATTTGCTTCAGAGGAACTTTCCATCCACTTGACCTGCTTCCCCAAAGCAAACCATTTAAGTGGCCTTCCTGCTTGACAGATCCATGGGAGTTCGTACCTGAAAGAGAACTGTAAGGACATACTTTGTTTGATCCACATAACACTTCATAAGGAGTCATAGCAGATTCAGGATCCTGGCTCCTCATTCTGTGCTCAAACCATTAGTTTGCTTGTGCTATTGCTCTTGTTTTTTTTCTTTTAAAAGCGAGAGAGAGAAATGGAAATTTCTTTTGCATATAGGTTTGTCTGAGGAGTTGAAGGCATAAAATTCTATCATCCTTGATAGGTTCTTTTATTTTCCTCAGGTCCTCTTTTTCTCAGAAGTTTGCACAGGCATTATTTTTATCTTAGGTGTATCTGCTTCAGTTGTTTTACTTTTTCAGGCAGTTCTCTGACTATAAGCCAATGCTGCAAAATTGAATCCTGCCAATCATTTCAGGACTTGAAAAAAAAAATTCTTCCTGGAATTTCATCTTTTTTCATTTTTATTTCTTCATGTCATGCAATCTTTTCTTGTTAGCTTTGTTTGCTTCCTGTCACTCACTGTTTGGCAGCTCAGCTATCAGAACAGAATGGAACAGCTACATGCTAACCCAGGTTATATATATTACTGTCACTTTTGTACCACTGAAATATGCAAGCAGCAACCAAAAAGCAAACAGATCTGAGGTAGGTCAGTAACTTAGACTAGAGTTCTTTGAATTATGCTAAGTGAAAGGAATTTTGAATTGCAGCTACAAGAAGGCTTTTAAAAAAATCTGTTTATTGAAGATGAAAGTAATACAATAACAATGAGTATAAGCATGAACATGATGAAAAGCAATGAAGAAGCAGCCCAAATCTTAGGCTAAGTGTAATATACACATAGATTCTTTTTATTCCTAAAAAGAACAAAAATGTATCTGTAATGGTCAGTCTCAGCCCAAAAGTTTGTTTGAATCATTGAATCATAACCTCATAATGTTTAGAGCTATACATAATTACTATTGAGATGACTTTGGAACAATCCCCATCCACAGTTTAAGCATCCTTTTTCTTGCTGCTAATCATACTGAGCAGGCTGCAGAAGATTTACAGTGAAATGACAAAGTATGTTCTCCCCCTCCTCCCCAGCACAGACAGATAGACCCAAGATTTCTATAAATGGGTGCCCAAAAAGTAGGCTTCTAACTCCTTAACATGTGGCTTGATTTTCAAAAGTGATGAGAAGCCAGAAATTTCCATTGCATGATTTGGAAGTTATTAGGGGCTCCACAGTTCTGAAAATGAGATGGTATCTAAATATTGATTGAAGAGTCTTACATGAAGACCTGTTTTTGAGGAAAAAAAGGGGGGGGGTGCTAATTCAAAGCCTAACTTTCAGCTGTGCCAGACTTCCTGTGATCAGAGACCTGATGAAGAATGCCTTGCATTTGAAACCTTGTCTAATTTTATCCCAACTACATAGTTGATCCAATAAAAGATGTTGCCCTAAGAAAGTCTTGCCTCTCACATAACTTTTAGCACACACTTTTGAGAATCTTAAGAACATAAAAACATAAGAACATAAGAAGTGCCATATTGGGTCAGACCGATGGTCCATCTAGCCCAGTATTCTGTCTCCAGCAGTGGCAGAAATGGATGCTATAGATGAAGAGCACTGAACCAGATAACCCCTATTCAATATCCTCCTTGGCACGCACCAGTATTGGCTTAGAGGTGCTAGAGGAAACATTTCCAACTATTTTGTTCAGAGGCCATTAATGAATATATCATGCATGAATTTATTCAGTCCCATTTTGTACCTGGCTATGCCATAGATATTGCTGCATGGCTTGTGAGCTAACCTAGTGAGGAGGTGTAGCAGGGTGCCCCCCAGAGGTGACCATGAAGTCTTCAGAGTCCCTTCAGTCCCTACCCACTCTGGTCTCCGTGGGTAGTCACCCCTTCAATCACCCGCCCTGCCTTGATGTATCTGTTTTTATATAAGGGAGGCTGTCCCAGGGCTTCCCAATCTGCTCTCATTCTAATGACCACCAGGTATTTGCGGTCATTGGTTTAAGGGCTAATTACATAGCTCTGTCCATGCCTACACCACGTCCCATGCCTCACAGGTGTCATCACTCACTGATATTCACGCCACATACTCAGCCCCCTCTGGGTTCTTACACCCCTTGGTCCCTCACTCAGCCATTCTCTGGTCCCCTGCACTCCCTACTGGGCTCCTAGGGACCTCCTCCACCACTTAGTCCCTTCCCAAACATCCAGACTGCTGCAGGCTGGACTGTCCACATTGGCATTCTGGAGTTGCAGCCATCCTGCTTCAGTGATGTTCCCTGAGCAGCCTTCAGGGTCTTACTGCCTGCTCAACTCAGGGCCTAGTCTTATATCCTGTATAAGCCCAGCCCTCTACTAGTTAGGTGAGGCTCTCATTAGCCCTCCTTGCCACCTGCAGGCTGCTTTTTAGGTTGCCTCTCCTTGTAAAGTGACAGGCACTTGCCAAGCATCCTATCACAGAAGGGCTTCAAACTAAGTTCACCAGGGCGGAGGATGGGCCACCCATTTGGTGAGAGGGCAGCAGGACAGGCCCTACGAGGAGAGACTGAGGGACCTGAACCTATTCAGCCTTGGCAAGAGGAGGCTGAGGGGGTACCTGGTGGCTGCCTACAAACTCATCAGGGGAGATCAACAGCAAATAGGCAGAGCCCTTTTCTCCCCAACACCACCTGGGGTGACGAGGAACAATGGTAATAAACTGATGGAGAATAGGTTTAAGTTAGAGATCGGGAGGTAATATTTTATAGTTAGGGTGGCCAAAATCTGGAGCCAACTTCCTAGTGAAGTGGTCCTCGCCCCTACCTTGGGCAAATTCAAAAAGAGGTTAGATGATCACCTGTCTGGGGTCTTGTGAACCCAGCATTCATTCCTGCCTGTGGCAGGGGGGTCAGGCAAGATGATCTGTTCAGGTCCCTCCTGACTCTAGCTACTATGAAACTATGAAACTATGGATGGAGACCAAAGCCCTAAGAGATGTTGGGAAGTGGGTGTCCTGGAGGAAGCACAAGAAGAAGGGAGCAAGAGGGGAAGCCTTTTCATTCTTCCTGAGAAAGTAGGGCAATTGCCTAGCTACCTCAGATGTCATCATGAATGCATAGAGCCTAGGAAACAAGTATGAAGAAGTGTAAGTCCCCACACAGTCATGGAACTATGATGTGATTGGAATAACAGAGACTTGGGGGGATAGCTCACATGACTGGAGTACTGTCACGGATGGGTATAAAATGTTCAGGAAAGACAGGCAGGGGAGAAGTGGAGAAGGAGTTGCTCTTTATGTAAGAGAGCTATATGATTGTTCAGAGATCCAGTATGAAACTGGAGACAGGCCTGTTGAAAGTCTTTAGGTTAGGGTCAGACCAGAGAGCAACAATGGTGATGTCATGGTGGGTGTCTGCTATAGACCACCAAACCAGAAGAATATGGCAGATGAAGCTTTCTTCAAACAGCTAGCAGAAGTTTCCCTGTCACAGGCCCTGGTTCTCATAGGGGATTTGAATCACTCTGACATCTTCTGGGAGGACAGTAGAGCAGTGCACAGGCAATCCAGGAAGTTTTTAGAGAGTGTTAGGGACAAGTTCCTGGTGCAAGTGTTGGAGAGGCCAACTAGGAGCTGTGTTATTCTTGACCTGCTGCTTACGAACAAGAATTTGTGAGGAACACAGAAGTGGATGGCAACTTGAACAGCACCATTCATGAGATGAGTGAGTTCAGGATCCTGAAGAAAGGAAGGAAGTAGAGCAGCAGAGTAAGGACCCTGGACTTCAGAAAAAACAGACTTTGACTCACTCAAGAAACTGATAGGCAGGATCCCTGGGAGGCCTGTCTGAGGGGGAAAGGAATCTAGGAGAGTTGGTTGTATTTTAAAGAAATCTTACTGAAGGTGCAGGAATGAACCATCCCAATGTACAGGAAGACTAGCAAGTATGGCACAAGACAAGATTGGTTTATCAGGGAACTCTTAAATGAGCTAAAAAACCAAAAAGGAAGTTTACAAGAAATGGAAACCTGGACAAATGGGCCTGTCTGAGGGGGAAAGGAATCTAGGAGAGTTGGTTGTATTTTAAAGAAATCTTACTGAAGGTGCAGGAATGAACCATCCCAATGTACAGGAAGACTAGCAAGTATGGCACAAGACAAGATTGGTTTATCAGGGAACTCTTAAATGAGCTAAAAAACCAAAAAGGAAGTTTACAAGAAATGGAAACCTGGACAAATGACTAGGGAGTATAAGAGTATTGCTCAGGCATGCTGGGATGAAATCAGGAAGGCCAAAGCACAAATGGAGTTGTAGCTAGCAAGGGACAGGAAGGGTATCAAGAAGGGTTTCTACAAGTATGTTAGCAACAAGAGGAAGATCAGGGAAAGTATGGGTCCCTTACTGAATGGAGGAAGAAACCTAGTGATGGATGATGCAGAAAAGACTCAAGTACTCAATGCCCTTTTTACCTCAGTCTTCACAGACAAGGTCAGCTCTTAGACTACTGTAGCTGGCAACACAATTCGGGGAGAAGGTGGACAGCCAACTGTGGTGAAAGAACTGGTTAGGGACTATTTAGAAAAGCTGGACATGTACAAGTTCATGGGGCTGGGTGCAATTCACCCAAGGATGCTGAGGGGGTTGGCCAGCATGCAAAGCCATTGGCCATTATATTTGAAACTTGTGGCAATTGGGAGAGGTCCCAGATGACTGGAAAAGGGGAAATATAATGCCCACCTTGGAAGGAGAAGGATCTGGGGAACTACATACCAGCAAGCCTCACCTCAGTCCCTGGAAAAGTCATGAAGCAAGTCCTCAAGAAATCCATTTCTAAGCATTTGGAAGGGAAGAAAGTGATAAGGAACAGTCAGCATGGACTCGTCAAGGGCAAGTCATGCCTGACTGACCTGGTTGCCATCTATGATGAGATGACCGGCTTTGTGGATGCAGGGAGAGCAGTGGACATGATATACCTTGACTTCAGCAAGACTTTTGACATGGTCTCCCACAATAGTCTTGCAAGCAAGCTAAGGAAGAATGGGTTGGATGAATGGACTGTAAGGTGGATAGAAAACTGGCTGGATGGTCAGGCTCAAAGGGTACTAAATAATCAGTGGTTCAATGTCTAGTTGGCAGCTGGTATCAAATGGAGTGCCCTAGGAGTCAGTTCTGTGACCAGTTTTCTTCAAAATCTTCATCAATGATCTGGAAGATGGGATGGAGTGCACCTTCAGGAAGTTTGTAGATGATACCAAACTGGGTTGAGTAGTAGATGCTCTGGAGGGTAGGGCTAGGATTTAGAGACACATAGACAAATTGGAGGACTAGACCAAAATAAATCTCATCAAGTTCAATAAGGACAAGTGCAAATTCCTATGCTTAGAATGGAAGAATCCCATGGGGACTGAATGGCTAAGCAAGCAATTCTGCAGAAAAGGACCTGGGGGTTACAGTGAACAAGAAGCTGAATGTGAACCAACTGTGTGCCCTTGTTGCCAGGAAGGCTAACAGCATACTGGGACTGCACATTGCCTGCAGATTGAAGGAGGTGATTATTCCCCTCCAGCATTATGTCTAGTTTTGGGTCCCCCACTAAGGAAAAGATATAGACAAATTGGAGAGAGTCCAGGGGAAGGCAAGAAAAATGGTTAGGGGCCTGGGGCACATGTCTACAACTTAGGTTGTGGCTGACAATCATATATTAGTCTTCTATTTCACATATATACAAACCTATTTTTTCCACCCTTTGGATCTACATTAGCACTCCTACCACTCACTATTTATTGTTCTTGCTTTTTGCTGTCTTTCAGACATCTAATGGCCATTTCTAGTAACCAGAAACAAACAAAAAAGTTATGTTTTAAATGTAAAAGTTCATTACAATGTAGTTCCTTAAAGGGCTCTCCAATCTTCTTGGAGGTGCTTGTTTCATCACAGTTTATACATGTGTCATCATACTCTTTATCTTATGGACTGGAGCCATTAATTGTACTGATGCTTTCATGCTACTATTTAGAATGCTAGAGTAAAGTTTTGAATTTCATATTGTTACTGAGTCCTTAAACAGTGAAAAAAATCTTGCAGAGTCAGCTTCTGGGAGATACGGTGAAATTGTTGAGCATCTACAACAGCAATTGGGCAAAATTCTAGCCCTAACTACTGAGCCTGAAGACACTAAACACTCACACTGAGTAAAGCTGACTAAGCAGCTTTTAGAAGTTGAGTATCATAGAAAAGTAGGGCTGGAAGGGATCTCAAAAGATCATCTAGTCCAGGATCCTCCCTGACTAAACCAAACCTAGCAAAGTATCTGTCCAATCTACTTCTGAACATTTTCAAGGATGGAGATTCCACAATTTCTCTAGGTAGCCTCTTCCAATTCCTGACCCCCTCCCCGCCTTTCAGAATCAAGAGGTTTCTCCTAATCTCAACCAAAATTTCCTGTGCTGCAGTTAGAGGCTATTGTTTCTAATCCTGTCCTCTACAGCCACATAGAAAAGCCTATCTCCAGTCTCTGTATAATCTTCCTTCAGGTATCTAAAAACTTTTATTAAATCCCCCTCAGCCATCTCTTCTTAAGACCAAATAACACTAGCTCTTCTAGCCTTTCCGCAGAAGTCTTGCTTTAGAAACATTTTTGTTTCTCTGCACTGGAATCTTTCCAATCTGTCCACATCCTTCTTGATATGTGGGGCCTAAAGCTGGACACAATACTCCAGGTGAGACCTCACCAGAGCTGAATAGAATGGAAGAATCACTTCCCTTAATTTGCAAGTGACACTTCTGTTAATACAAAACAGCATGTTGGCTTTTTTTGCAACAAGAGCACACTGTTGGCTCATATAGTTAAAGTCCACTGTAACCCCCAGGCCCCTCTCTGCAGTACTGCAGCTGAGCTATTCATTCCCCAGTCTGTATTTGTGCATGAAATTATTCCATCCCAAGTGCAGAACATTGTACTTGCCCTTGTGGAATTTTATCCGATTGATTGTAGACTATGACTCTAGTCTATCCAGCTCATTCTGGCTCCTATACATGGAGAGTATCTGCAACTCCACCTTGGTGTCATCTGCAAATTTGCTAAGTGTGCACTCAGCCCCATCATCCAAATCATTAATGAAGACCCAGAACAGAACCCACTTGATACCTTCTTCCAACTAGACATTGAGCCATTGATGACTAGCCATTGAGAAAGATGATCAACCCAGTTATGTATCCACCTTACAATACTTTTACCTGGGCTGTATTTCCTTAGCTTGTTCATGAGAATGTTGTGCGAGACTGTCAAAAGCCTAGCTAAATTCAAGGTATATCACATGCACCGATCTCCCCACATCCACAGAGCCTGTCACCTTATCATTAGGGACCACTGGAAATTGCACTGAAAGTGCACTGCACAGCAGCTCCTTTAATCTTCCAGTTTCCCCTATGTGCCCCCTCCCCCCACCCCCTGCTGATTGGCAAAGGGGACCCACTGCTTGCCCTTAATTGGCGGGAGGTATTTCACAATGTATTCCTTGAGGACCCCTGCTGCATGATCTTTACAAGTATCGAGGAGGTCAAGCTGATTGGTCTGTAATTCCCTGAATCTCCTTTCTTGTCTTAAAAATGGGCACTAGGTTTGTACTTTTCCAATTAGTTGGAACCTTAGCTGAACTCCATGAGTTCCCAAATTGATAGCCAATGACTATGAAATTATCTCAGCTAATTCTTTCAGTACCCTGGGGTGTATCCTATCCAGTCCTGCTGATTTGAAAGCATCTAGTTTCTCCAAGTAACCCCTAATCCGTTCTACTTTTCTAAGCTGTTTGTCTCCTTCCCTATCTTTGCTGCGAACCATACTCAGATAACTGTCCCTATTTTACTGAAGGAAAAATGCCATTAGATACTTCAGCCTTCTCTGCATCATCTGTAACTAGGTTGCCTTCCACATTACATGAGGGATTTGTGGTTTCTTTGGTCTCCCCCTTACTTTTGACATACTTGTAGAATTTCTTCTATTGTCTTTTATGTCCCTTGCCAGCTGCATCTCAAATTGTACCTTAGCCCTCCTAATTTTCTCTCTGCATGTGTGTGAAATATTCATATCTTATATTTTTCCCATGTGCTCTGACCAAGTTTCTGTTTTTTCCTGTTGCTTCCTTCTTCGAGTCTCAACTCATTGAAGACATTGCTGTCTAGCTAGGATGGCCTTCTGTTGCACTTCCATTGCTTCAGGATAGGTTGCTCCTGTGCCCTTAAAAAGGTCTCTTTAAAGTACCAGCCAGTCTCCTGGACTCCTTTTCCACTCAGAAATGCTGAAGGAACCTGCCCACCACCTCCCTGAATTTAACATCTACTTTTTTGAAGTCCAGTGTCTTTATTTCTTTGTAGGAAGGCCACTACTATTAGTATACCACTAATAGAAAAAATATATAGTCCTTCTCTCACAGAGCTAGACAGGAGGGCATCTTCTCCATCTCTCAGTGCCCAGGGCTGGATTGCTGCAGGGCATTTTCTAGAGCTTAATTCAGTTAAATCATGCTTTCCAGTGTTCCCTTTCAAGGGCTATTCCACAGTCTAATATATTTCATCACCAATAGTTTTTTTTCCCCTAAACTATTTTTCCTTAATATCCCATTATTCTTCCTGTCATTCTGAGGAATTTTACCAGCTATGTTTACTGTCATTATGTCTGTATTTGTATAATGGGTATGGCTTTTGTATATGAAATACTTTCCCTACCTTCCAGTTGTCTAAACTGAATGAAATTCCTAAGACATTTGACCTAGTTAGTCAGGTACCTCTGGGTCAGATTCCTTTCTTTGAGATACTTTGTTACTTCTTTTAGTCTGGGGACATAAAAAAACCTGCACACCATGACCCACAGTACCTTTCTGTAAATTATAAATGAAAAGTTATTGCCATTAAACAACCTTACAGGATTAGCAGTGGATTTTTCCCTGTTGTGACAGAACACCATAAGCTGAGCAGCCTTTTATTAAACATATGATATAATCCTGTGCACTACAACTACACAGTGGGCTGTTCCTGCATTCCCGGGCCTGGATTTTTCCATCAAATCTCCCCAACTCACAGCTGAAGCAGTTGTGCTCACACCTCAGATGCCATGGCAGTTTCAACCTAAGATGACTCTCTTTAAGCTGTATAATGAGAAAGACATTTCTTACAGAGACCCATGTGATCTCTTTCTGCTCATCCCAATGCAACAACATCCAGCATGGAGACAACCAGTATAGATTATCTTTCTGCTGATGGATGCATGACAAGATGCCTCCCATATATTTTTATAACCTTGCAGTCAGGAAAGTGTCAACCCCATACTCGGTCCTGTGGTGTTCTTGCCTGCCACTGCATTACCAACTCCTAAATATCAATCAGTAAATCTCCTTGCATCCACCTAACCAAATTTTATATATGCTCAAGGATAGTGCCTTCTGTCCTGTACTTGCTGACCTCATATATGCAGAACTATGTCAAATGCCTTTTAATCATTTTAATCTGGGCAGAATATAGCCATAACTTCACTCCTGCTTGCTCACTGCTTTATTGCCTTTACTAGATGGATTCCGTTTTGCTAGCCACCTTTGTATTTCATCCTTGACCTACTTCACTGCTACCTAGTATACCACATAGTGCCCCATCTTCCTGGCATGCCTTTCTACTGCAATGCCAGCAAGGCAATGAAACATATTCATGTACAAGAATACCTGCTGTGAAATCTACTGGCTGATAAAAACAATTGATAATACTTAAGGGTCAAATTTTGATGTACCATTGATTTCAATTTTAGCAGGATCAAAAAAACCTCCTTCGCTTTGTTCCCTTAGTTTTTCCTCTGTTACACTGTGCACTGGAGAGAACAGTGTGATCATATATTTGCAGGATGATGATAATGTTTT
The DNA here is from genome assembly GCF_000455745.1 of Alligator sinensis. Lineage (NCBI taxonomy): Eukaryota > Metazoa > Chordata > Crocodylia > Alligatoridae > Alligator > Alligator sinensis. The sequence goes on along the minus strand of NW_005842598.1, from coordinate 172,535 downwards.
TTCACAAGGAGCAAAAGTCAGTTGGAAAAGCAACCTTAACTCTGGTATTTCCTCATTTTTGGTATTACTGTCTTTAGGGCTCTGTTCATTCCCCTTATGTGAATAATGGGAATTCATTGCTTCCATTATCATTTTTGACAGCCCTACTTCTAACCTGCCATCACCTCTTTATCTTCTTTATATTTTGCATTCTTAACAACTTGTGAGACACACATATACATTTAGTTGATGCGTGGACTCTTCTTACAGACACCAACATAACTTGTGTTCTTCTTTCATTATCACTGAAGTAAAATCATATATGGTTTCATACTGCATCATTGAAAACAGGTGATTTGCACCAGGCATTAAGAGGCATATGATCTAGCCCTTACTGAACTTGGCATACAATAGCTTTATTTTTAAAGATGCCTATACCTATCTGCTATGTCTTTACTATCCCTCTCACTGTCCCAGTCAACCGTATTTCGTTTTGTGCAAAAAGCTGGCACTGGTGGCACATTAGTGCTGCAAAACTAAACACTGAAAACTGATAAAATGTAGACCTGATGTTGAAAGAACAATCTGAAACCTGCCTTAATATGAATAATTATCAGTATTAGATAAATTCCTAGAGGTCCAGCCAAGAATAAAGAAAATCTCCTGCAATGAGGCATTTATAACATATAACTAGGCAAATTAGATAAAAGGTGGACGAGAGAAATGACATGATTGCTCCAATGTCCCACACAAGGGCAGTGACAAGGAATGGAATGCTATTGTCCTAAGTCTCAGGGTAGTTTCCTATTCACTAATCTATCATTATGCCTTCATAATGTTTATAATAAACATATGCATTATATAATTTAAAATAGCATTCCCTAC